>NC_056730.1:75904162-75994393 GCF_019279795.1 Protopterus annectens | reverse complement strand
CTATACTAGCTTAGAAAGGCGGGAAACAAGAAATGTTTTTTTTTGAAAAGATAAGTCAAAAACAGTAAAAAGTACACTTAAAACAGCTTTAAACGACTACAAGTGATCAGAAAAGGCTATTGCACTTTAGTGTGTAGCCTACAACAGTTAAACACTTTATTTAAACAAAGAACTTTTAAAAAGTGCAGGCAGTCAAATAAGTACAATATGTAAAAAAAAACAAGCTTTTAAATCACAATAAGTGCTGGAAAAATCAGCGTTTAGGCGGAAAACAGTTAAGTACAGCAATAAAATACAGAAAACTGATAATCTCTCCTAGGTCTCTCTTTTAAGAAGGCTTGTATCACTTTAAGGCTTTCTAGTGCTTTCCAGTAGGTTAGTTAACAGGAAAGATGGGAAACGAGCGCAGATGTGATCTTTTAAACCAGAAAGTTGAAAGAGATGGACAATTTCCTGAATGATCAATAAACTACAATTCCTGGGCCAAGAACCACTCCTCTTGTGGTAGACAGGCTACCAAGTACTTACCACTCCCACTGATAAGCTAGAAGGCTGCAGTCCAACACAAAGGCTTGGGGGGCTCAGAAGCTTACAACTAGTTCTGGATATAGCAAATCTGTACCTGGACTAGACTACTTACAGGAAAGGTGGGGAACAAGCTCAAACGCAGGCTTTTAAGCCAGCAAGTTGAAAGAGATGGTAAACTGCCTAAACAGCCAATAAACTACAATTTATGGGCCAAAAAACCCACTCTTCCCATGGTATATAGGCTACCTGATGCGTACCACTCCCACTGATAAGCCAGAAGGCTTCCCTCCAACCCAGAAAGGCTTGGGGAGGGTGGGCTCAGAAGCTTACAGAGAGTCCTGGATACAGCAAATCTGTTCCTGGACTAGACTAGTAACAGGAAAGGCAGGAAACAAGCACAAACACAGGCTTCTGAATCAGAAGGTTGAAAGAGATGGAAGAGCTTCCCAAACAGCCAATAAACTATAATTTATACGCCAGAAACCCCTCCTCCTGTGGTAGATAGGCTACCTAGTGCTTACCACTCCCACTGATAAGCTAGAAGGCTTCCCTCCAACACAGAAAGGCTTGGGGGGGCTCAGGAGCTTGCAAACTGCCCCGGATACAGCAAGTCTGTATCTGGACTAGATAAGTTACAGGAAAGGCAGGAAATAAACTAGGATTTTATTTATTTATTTATTTATTTTAACAGAAAAGCAGCTAAAACAGCAGTAAATACTGTTCAAATGCAGTGCAGGCTAGCACACGCGTATCAATATTACGGCAAATACAGATTAATTAAATGCAAATAAATTAACAAATGACTAAAAAACAAGAGCAGAAGGCATTAAATTAGAAGGCTACAAACAAGCAGTAATAAGTGCAGAGTAAGTAACAGCGCGCACAACAGCAACTAAGACAGTTACAGTAAGAGCAGCTGAATATATATATATATATATATATGTGTGTGTGTGTGTGTGTGTGTGTGTGTGTGTGTATATGTATATATATATATATATATATATATATATATATATATATATTTTTTTTTTTTTTTTTTTTTTTGAGGGAGGGAACACAGCAGGATTAAGAGGCTACAGGGGTTGTCCTTCTCAAATGCTCTCTTTGTACACATTAGGAGTGCCTGAAATCAGAATATGATCTCACTGCACTCAGTTGAGTGAGCAAATGAGATAGGCCCAGAAGGAGTATCCAAATACAAACTTAGAAGAGGGGCGGGCAGTTTCAAAGCCACCAAGACAAGAACATGGAGAGTGGGTGGGAGAAACACAGTGGATACAACAAGAGACAGAAACAATACAGCACCACTCTAAATAATAGGCAAGTGTATAAATACAGCACAGTGCAAGTTAAGTTGCAAAAAGTGTACTTATCAGTTTGAAATAGATTCCAATTCTGCAGCTCACAGCATATTTATCAGCTTTCCAGCAGTTCACAGAAATGCAGTCTGTATTGGAATTACAGCAAGATACACCTCAGCCAATGATTTTTATATATATATATATATATATATATATATATATGTGTGTGTGTGTGTAATATATATATATATATATATGTGTGTATATATATATATATATATATATATATATTACACACACACACACATGCGCACGTCGTGTGTATATATATGTATGTATCATCCCTTTGCATAAAGCAGGAAACTCTACTGAGCTTACTAATTACAGGAGCTTTGCCATTCTTTCACCTCTCCAAAATACAAGAAAAATGTATTCACTCCCAGCTTCTAAACTTCCTTCTCACCAGTAACCCCCTATCAATCACACAACTTGGTTTTCGCCCCTACCACAGCACCACAACCGCCCTCCTCAGTTTTACTAACACAATAAATCAACACAGAAGTCAGAATAAATATGTTTCATCCATCTTTCTAGATCTCTCAAAGGCAGTTGACACAGTTTTACAACAAAAACTGTTGTCAGAACTGGCCACATTACGTCTCAGTCATTCTTCTGTAACTTGGTTCCACAGCTGTCTAACTAAATGCCAGCAGGCTGTTAGATGGCAACAGGAGCTGTCATCTTTACTCCCTGTTAACATAGAAGTTCCTCAGGGCTCCATAGTAGGCCCCCTAGTTTTTACCTTTTCAGAAATCAAGTCCATAAATCCGCATCTCTCGCCTCTTTCGTCCATTATGCAGATGACTCTACCCTGATATGCTCCGCCTCCTCTCTAATACAACTACAGGCTATAACACAACAATGCTTCTTAGAAGTAGAATCCTGGGTAACTAACACTACCCAAATACTGAACCCAAACAAGACCAAAGTCATGCTCTTTTCCCCTAGCAAAACACCCAGTCCCCCAGCCACTTCTCAAATCCACTACAACAACAACACAGTCATAAACACCAGCTCACATACTACATTACTAGGTGTCACAATTGATAGCAAATTAAAATTCGATCTACACTTCTCTCAAAGCATTAAAAAACACAGATCAAACTAGGCTCTCTTTACCGAATTAATGCTTTCCTAACGAGCCATTCTAGACTAAGCATCGCCAGGACTCATCTCTTATCTACTGTTGTTTATGCTTCTCCCATATTTACAAACCTTAACAAAACTGACCTTACCAAACTTAAATCAGCCTACAATAAAATAGCCAAGTTCGCCACTATCTACCCATATAGGTCTCAACACTGCTCTACCCTACAACAAATAAATTTGCTAGAATTCCCACAACTAACCTCTACCCAACTTTTCTTTACTCACCAACTAATATACCAGTCAAACAGAACCCCAGCCCTCCAACATTTACTCCAACCATATGCCAACACTCGGCAACTCCGATCCTCACACGAAACACTCCTGTAAGAATCCAAAAGCAACAGCAAAGCCGGGGATGCCCTCTATTTCCACCACATTTCTAAACTTTGGAACTCAATCCCTCAACAAATCCTAAATGCTACCAGCCTACACCAATTCAAAACTCTGCTCAAAAGCCACCTCACTAACAACTGGCTTTGCGCCTGCACCAAGCCATGCTAAAACCACATAAGCCCACATCAAATTTCATCCCTTAAATTTTATAGTCTCCGTGTATACCCAACTCCCACTTGTTAACACCACCTATCAGTTACCTACAATAAGAGTATAATTTAATAATTTATTTTCTTTTGTAAGGGTATACATATGTTCATATGTTAAAGTATACACAAATGATCAACTGAAGATAGACCCCTGCCCTCAAAAAAAAAAAGATATATATGACTTTACTATATTGTAATAACTTTCTCCTTTTCACTAAAGTGCCTTTTGTATGTTAAACTTTCTTTATTGTCTCTAGATATTTCTGTTACATTCTATGTAAAACAGACACTGTACCTGTCAATGTTGTTCTTGTTTTATTGGAGCTTTTCTCTCCCGAGCCTCCGCTGAAAATGGGCTCACACCCAGATGGACTATCCCGGTCGACAAATGTAAAATAAAATATATATAGCGCTGTGTGTGTGTGTGTGTGTGTGTGTGTGTGTATATATATATATATATATATATATATATATATATATATATATATATATATATTTATGTGTACATACATATACACATGTGTGTGTATATATATATATATATATATATATATATATATATATATATATTTATGTGTAGATATATATATATATATATATATATATATATATATATATATATATATATATATATATATATATATATGTGTGTGTGTATGTATGTGTGTGTATATATATATATATATATATATATATATATATGTGTGTGTGTGTGTGTGTATGTAGATGTGTATATGTGTGATATATGTACACACATGTCTGTATTTGTGTGTGTGTGTGTATATATATATATATATATATATATATATATGTGTGTGTGTGTGTCATATATATATATATATATATATATATATATGTGTGTGTGTGTGTCATATATGTATATATATATATATATATATATATATATATATATATTTCCCTTTCCTGATTTCTTATTTCTTTGAATGTTTGTCACACTTAAGTGTGTCAGATCCTCAAACAAATTTAAATATTAGACAAAGATAACCCAAGTAAACATAAAATGCAATTTTCAAGTGATGATTTTATTTATTAAGGAAAAAAAACTATCCAAACCTACATGGTCCTATGTGAAAAAGTAATTGCCTCCCTTGTTAAATCGTGATGTAACTGTAGTTAATCACATTTTTGGGAAAGCTGAGTTCAATTTCACTAGCCACACCCAGGCCTGATTACTGCCAGACCTGTGGAATCAAGAGATCATTTAAGTAGAACCTGTCAGACAAAGTGAAGTAGACCAAAAGATCCCAAAATGGAAGACATCATGCCGCGAGCTAAAGAAATTCCAGAACAGATGAGAAACAAAGTAATTGACATCTGTCTGTCTAGAAAAGGTTACATAGCCATTTCTAAAGCTTTGGAACTCCAGCGAACCATGGGTAGAGCCATTAGCCACAAATGGAGAAAACATGGAACAGTGATGAACCTTCCCAGGAGTGCAGTGACGACTCATCCACGTAGTCGCAAACGAACCTAGAACAACAGCTAGAGTACTGCAGGCTTCACTTGCCTCAGTTAAGGTCAGTGTTCATGACTCAACCATAAGAAAGAGACTGGGTAAAAATGGCATGCATGGCAGAGTTCCAAGGCGAAAACCACTGCTGACCAAAAAGAACATAAAGGCTTGTCTCAGTTTAGCCAAAACACTACTTGATGATCCCCAAGACTTTTGGGAAAATGTTCTGTGGTCTGACGAAACAAAAGATGAACTTTTTTGGAGGTGCACGTCCCATTACATCTGGCGTAAAAGTAACACAGCATTTCAGAAAAAGAACATCATGCCAACAGTGAAACATGGTGGTGGTTGTTTGATGGTCAGGGGCTGCTTTGCTGCTTCTGGACCTGGATGACTTGTTGTAATTGATGGAACCATGAATTCTGTCTCTACCAAAAAATCCTAAAGGAGAATGTCCGGCCATCAGTTTGTGAACTCAAGCTTAAGAGCACTTGGGTTCTGCAGCAGGACAGTGATCCAAAACACACCAGGATGCCCACCTCTGAATGGCTTAAAAAACAAAACAAAGTGAAGGTTTTGGAGTGGTCTAAACAGTAAAGAAGAGCCATCAACTGTGAGCTGTGTATAGGAATTTAATAAACAAGAAATGACATAACATGTTGTTAAATTTATTTGTATGTGTATACATATATGTACATATACATGTATACACACATGGATGCACATTAATTTTTAGACTGTTAGGAGATCTGTAAGCTGGACTATTTGGAATTGGTGAGAATTAAAGGAAATGAAGAGGAGAGGAGAGGAACGTGTAGGAGAGATGTATTATGTCTGCATTTGGGATTAAAAATAAAGATAATGGTAGGTTAATCATACGTTAATGAGAAAGGGAGAGAGGGAATCACGAATTAGTATTACTGAGGCATTTCCTTATTTTAGATGGTCATGCTTGGTTTCTCAAGAGATTATTTAAAAGCAGATTGTGAAGGAGGACTTAATGTCACAAAGAGCAGAGATCCAAACTGCTAGTGCAGGTTTTAGAGAATGGTATGCACAAATGGAGTGTGAAGAATAAGGTTATTAGGTTTTAATTTTTATCGTATGTATTATCATGTTAGAGCCCAAGAGGATAGAAATGTGAAGTAAGGGTTAGCTTGTTAGGATTCACTATGAATAATTGTGTTTTTAATCAATGCACATTTACTGTAAATTAGAAGGTGATAGTCCTGAAAATGGCAGATTCACAAGGTAATACAAAACCCAGAAACATTTTTCACAGGACAAGTTCTCTTGTATACCATCCCCCACATGGTGGGCCCTCAAATCACAGAGCTCTTTGTGTATATTAACTTTGAGGTTGTGCCAACTTTGAGAAAAGTAAAAAGTTGGAAAATGGACAAAAAGCTAATTTTCCTCCTCTTCTCTATGTCTACTGCACTGCAAACAAACACGTCATATGTGTCTTAACTAGCAGCATTGTATTAAGACGTCATCAGCAACAATGGGCAGTATTATTCTTTCAACATGTGACGCATCATTGCATAAGCTTCCTATCCTGTTAGCTAGGCATGGGCAGAAACTTGTGTGTGTGTATATATACATATATATATATATATATATATATATATATATATATATATATATATATATATATATATGTACATACACACACACAAATATAGTACTTCTTAGTTAGTGGTATAGATATTCTATTTAATCCTTTTGGTAATTGTTAATGTGTTAAGTGTGTTAGTGTGTTAAGTGTGGTTAAGAGGGTGCAGAGAGTAGTTTGAGCGTCAAGTAAGATGATCAATTTAGAGAGTATAGAGTAGTTTTGCAAGGTAAGTCTTCTGGGAATTCAAATGTCTGTAGCAAGAGCATGTTCAAATTTGGGAATTAAAATATTTTAGTGGTAGAAGTGTGTGTTTGTGTCTGGGGGTTTGGTTTGAATTGTGTTTGAGTTGAGATTTAATTTTGGTAACATTTGTTTAAACTTCAAGTAGGTGGAGAGGAATGGGTCAGAGTTTAATATCAAGATTTTTGGAAGTAATTACTACTCTAATGCAATCTGTAGGGATCCACACAGGAGACTAATCTTTGTGAAGTACCAAATAACACGAGTTAGACGCAATAAGTTGTAAGTGTGTCTAGTCGTGTTGTAAAGATTTTCTGATTTGTTAGATTATTTATCTCCTGTAAGAAAAAGAGGGTTGCAGAGATTACTTTTATATGGGTTTATATCTGTGGGATGCTCTTGCTGAATAAGGAAAAAGAGCAGGCCTGTGAAGGGAGCCATGAGTTATTTCTGTGGAGGAAGTGCCAGGTTTAGATACCTAATTTCCAAAATTGATTTAAATGTATCTGTATGAGAGTCGTTTATCCAGAGAAGGTTTTCATAACCACAACCTCATTTACATGGTTGAGGCATAGATAAGAGTAATCTGGTCAAGTGCCTTTAAAAGACACATCCGTATAAAGGAAGATGTAGTTGGTTGCTTGTCGTAAGGCTGTTAAAACATAACTGGCTAGACAGAAACTAAGCAGTGAGTAGATTAGTAGGTAACGGTCTTTAATACAGGAAATATGGATACATTAGTTTTCAGGTAGTTTAGAAAAAATGTGGGAGATTAGCAGCTGGTTTAAAGTGTTCCTGAATTGAAAGTTTCACAACTTTAGATAGTATGGTAATGTTCGTAATTTTTTTTCAGTAAGTTGGGGGGAGGTAGACTTTTAGAGAAGAGGCAAAGGATAAGGGGTTTGGTGATGGAGAGTTTTTTTTTTTGTTAAGGAATTTAAGGTGAAGTGGAATTTCATCACGAGGAGCATTTTCTTGAAGTTTAGATAGGGAATTGTTTCCATCATTAGTTGAAATGGATATGAAGCTTATTTGGATAGGTCTGTGTAGAAGTTAATTTCACTTAAGTATGTGTGTGAGAAGGCATTTTAGACTAGAGTGAATATGGACATTGAAGCAGTCTTTTAATACTGGTTCAGTTTACAAAGGGGAGTATTTGATAGTGAGGAGGGGGGTGGCATTGCTGAAGTGAGTGTCTGCCTTACACACACCCAATACTCCTTGTATCTCCTTTACAAACCCATTATGGTCACTTTCCACTCTTATTCTGTAGATGTACAAAATTTTATCAAAAAAATTTCTTTCAAGAGTACTGATAAACCTATTGATGGAAGTTCCCACCCACCTTCTACATTGATCTGATAGCCTTTCATCAAAGATTTTTAAGCTTTTCATAGACTTCATCTTGAAACTCTATTAAGGTAGCCGTGCAGTCTGTTGAACTCATAAACTTGCAAAATAGGCACCCTCTGTCAGTCTGCCAAACTTTCCACAATTATCTGCAGATTTTTGCCCCATACCTACTCTCCTATTATTCAATAAAATGCCAGGAAAACTCCTTTATAACCAAATGTGTGAATAAATACAGCAATTCTTACTCAGTTCCTTCACATTTTGTAGTTCAGGAGAAATACTTTTACTACTGCTGGGACCTTCGATGAAAATATACTCCATAGGATCACTGGGGCCCTTACAAGCCTAGCCAAGAGTTTATCCCCAAAAGGATGGTCGAATGTGAGATCATCAACCTGAGTACCCAGGTCTGTCACCACAGATTGTGTGTTTAGGGGGTTGTCTTTGATGTGGTAATCAGTAGGGACCGTGTTTCTGCTGAATGGTATGATATATTTTTTTGCATTTAGCTTAAGGTCATGACTTTGACACCAGTCATTAGTTGCTGTGAGACCCTCTTGCAGTATGTTAACATCATTTGGAGAGTCATTGACAGCACACAACTTGCAGTTGTCCGCAAATGTGGTCAGCAACAGACTTTTTGTCTTTGCCTGGACCTCTGACAAGTAGATACCAATCAGTAGAGGCCCCAGGACAGATCCCTGGGTAACTCCACTAGTGACAGGTCTGCTGTCGGAGGTTGAAGTTCCTATTTTGACCTTGAGGGTCTTGTCAATGAGCCAGTTGGCCACCCACCAGATGAGATGGGGATTTATTCCAAGTTGTGTTAGCTTTTTGATGATGCCCGAGTGGGATTTGAGTCAAAGGCCTTGGCCAAGTCAAGGTAAGTTTGTATATACTGACTGTCCCTCATCCGTGCCTTGGTGACACTCTCAAAGAAGTCAGCCAGGTTCAGCTTGCAAAATCTGCCCTTGACGAATCTGAACTGGGTAGAGTTAAGTGCTTGGAGATTGCTTGTGTCCTTGTTTATGAGATCCATAATAATACGCTCCATGGCTTTACAGATCAGACTTGTCAAGCTAATGGGACTAGTTTCCAGGGTCACTAGTTGTACCACCTTTGTGCAAGGAGTTTTGACAATGGCAGTTCTCTCTTCTGGAATGAAGCCTGTGCTTAGGCTGTGGTTGAATAGGGTGCTAAATGGCGAAGCCAGTTCTTGCTGGAGATGGTGCAGAATACAGCCTGGGATACTATCAGGTCCCATGGAAGCTGTGTTCTTTGCCTTGGATAGGGCTTTTAACACTTGATCTAGGGAGGTTCCTGACATATCTGAAGAAGGCTTTGTGGTTTCCCTTTGTTTCGGAGGCTAATTTCGATTCATAATTGGCTTTGGAGGTTTTCACTGGTGATCTAATTTGCTTGTTGAGGCTAAGGAGGGAAGTTTTTCAAATCTGGAATTTGTTCCTTTTTGCTCCTGGACAACAGTTTCTTCCTTTTGTTGTAAAGACTGCTGATAGAGGATGTTCACCACACAGGTTTGTGTTTCCTTGAGGAGCAGGTTTTAGTTCTGTTGGGTGAGGCTGAGTCCATGCATTTGTACAGGTGCTTGTATACTACATTGGCGTACTGTTCAGCATAGTTTTCTGCATCCTCTTAGGGGGGCAGTGTTGTGAAGCCACAGATACCTCCCTTAGGAGGTTGTAGTCAGTTTTTGAGATGTTTTTTAGCCTGATTATGACTGGGGGTGGGTGGGTTGGTGAATAGAAACTTAGAATGTAACAGTGTGATGATCTTGTCTCACCAGGGAAGAGCATACTATGGGAGTGATGCAGTGGTCGCCAGTGTTGGTGAGAACCATGTCCAGAAGGTTATCTCTCCTTGTGGGGGATGAAATGATCTGGTATAGTATGTTAGAACTGATGAAGTCAAGGAATTGTTGGGTGAGTGCATTAATGCAGGAATAGTTAATTCAGTCTATGGTGAGGTAGTTGAAGTCACCAATGATTATGGTGTTAGGCGGTACCTTGATGGAGTTGGGTGGATCCAGGTAAGAGGCGTGAGTGTCCTGAGTCATCGACTGGGTCTATAGCTTTTTATAACTTGGATGGGTATCTTCCCAACTGTCAGTTGTACCTGGAGTAGTTTCACTGCATCATGCTGGCAGACCAGTCTGGAGATGTGCCTGTCCTTAGTGAAGATAGGCACTCCACTACCCTTAGTCTTCCTGACCTCACTTTGTGGTCGGAATGTGTGGAATGAGGTATAGCTTGATAAGGTAGGGGTGCTCTCCGCAGCCCTGAACCAAGTTTGTCTGACCACACACATCGGCATCTTCCATTGTAAGGAGAGCCTCCAGTGAGTGCATTTTCAGGTTAAGGATCCTAGTGTTTAGCAGCATGACCTTCAATTTGATTTTTGACAGATGTTTTGTGTTGGAAGATTTGTCTTTGGGACCTTGCCTAAAAAAAGCGCAATGGGGGAGGCGAGAGCCTTGGCCAGGATCCGGAATACCCATGGTGACAGGTGGAGGCCATCTCTGTCAAAGCAACGAGACCTGTCAACCATCTCACCCTAGGCAGACCTATACTGGATCCCCTTGGAATGCCATCAGAAACCAAGGCAATTGTTCAGGTTGGTTATTGTTTGTTGGTATTGGGGTAACATTCTTGGTGAAGGTAGGATGCTGCTTAAGGCCATACCTGCTTGGGACACATACTGTGAGAGCTCAATCATGTCTCTCTTCATGTAGTTCAAGGAGGTACGTCTCATGTCATTCACACCAACATGGACAATGAAAGGGTCCTACTTGTACATGTGGAGAGACTTAAGTGCTTGCGTGATATGGCGAATTCTGGCACCAGACAACTGCCCATGACCTTCTCCTTGTCAAGCCTGGTCAGGGAGATATTGGTATGTCTCACAATTGAGTTACCAGTGACTAGTATGTTTGGTTTACTGTTATACCTTATGGACTGTGATGGTTTATTATTTTGTTTTATGGGCTGTGTTTGTGAGTTACTGGTGTGTTTTCTGTTTTGTGTATTGGGTTTGGTGTTGTGTGGAATGTTTTTGAGTTTGTTTTGGAGGTCTCTGCTGTTTAGGTAAGATTTTATTGAAGACCTCTACATAGGTGTGCGTGTGTGTGTGTGTGTGTGTGTGTGTGTTGTGTTTGGTTGTGTGATGTGAGTGTTGTGGTGGTTGTGCTGGCAGTCGTCTCTTCTTTGTCAGGAGTACTGACTGTGGCACAACAGCATGGATTCCATGTTACTGATGTAGATGCATTTCTCGCAAGTAGAAGAATTAAGTGCTAGGAGAAGAGGGCTGTCAGTAAACATGAGGCAGTTGCTATAGTGTCACAGTATGCCCATGTTGACCAGGCTGGCAAGAGAATCTGATGGGAGTTGTCCAGACATAGTGTTCTGAATACTTGGGTAGACTTATAAAGAGAGGGTTTTGATAAGGGTTTGTCGACAAGAGTGTAGACCACAAAAACCTTAAATAGTACAGTAACTGGTCTGAAGCACAAGTCCTAAAACCAAAACTAAGATGCTTAGAATAACAGATAAATGTAATCAGGCTACTAGTAAGCAGTAATAAATGCAGTAGAATAAAAGCACTTGAACACTTAGGAGAACACAGCAAAAATAAGGTGATAAAGTAGGAATAACACAATTACAGTAAAAACAGGTGAATAAAGTGTAAATGTTTTTCTTTCTTTTTTTGAGTGGAGAGGGAAGAAACAGACGATAGTTCAAGATTAATAAACTAAGGGGGGTTAGCCTTCCCAAATACTCTTTCTGTACTCAATAGACTGAGCTGATGAAATGGAACAGGGAGGATTGTCCAAACTCAAAGAAGCAAGGGGGTAGTCATTCCCAAATTATTTCACTGTACTCTGTTGAGTGAGCAAATGAGATGGGAATGGGAGGAGTGACAAAAATCAATTCTGCAGCAGGGGCAGGCAATTCCAAAGCCCCCGACTTGTAGTAAGAATACAACAGTTGGGAGGGAGGGTAGAACAACATACACTGCAGACAAAATACAAAGGACAAATATATAAATGCAGTACAGTGCAAAAAAGTATAGTTATCAGTTGGTATATCAGATGGTTATAGAATCCAACACAGCCAGGTAGTTAGCTCTGCACAAATTCCCAGACTAGATAATGACATCCTCACCATCTTTACTGTGCACAGGCATTTGACCTAATAAGCCGTGCCATTCTTGAGCTCCTTCTCCAACGGGATGACATCAGACCTGAGTTGTTTCAATGGTATCAGCTTCTGACAAAATAGACCTTTTATATAAAAAAAATAGTACTGTTTACGTCCGTTACATAGGGTTATTCACATCTATTACATTTCACCTCATCAAAGATGTGCCGTGAGTGTCGATCCTAGCCCCACTTCTGTTTTCACTATGTACTATTGGTTTATAGGTGCTTGCTAGGCTGTTGATCTGTGAGGATTTTAAGAAGCTAGGCTTGTATTCCCATGGTAGATTTTAGCCCTTATATTTTGCATACAAATAACCCAGAGATGGGCAGAACAAGTATATATTGGGACATTTGCATTATATTAATCCTCTTCCCTCCTAACCTCTAGATGACAGAACCCTTGTATATTCTGATGACATGGTAGTTTGCAGAACTTGCCTTTCTTTCACCCCCATTAAAATCATCTGGAATCATACTCTAGCAAAGCCAAATCCTGGCTCTGGCTAACTAACAGTAGCTTAATCCCAGTATAGCAAAAGCAAAGCTATTTAGATTTACCTGTTCCATAGAAAGAACTTCATTTGATTGGTTAGTAACTGTACTGTCTGGTTTTCAGTTTGTTTGGAACCCATTTTATTTTATGCATGCCAGACTTTGGTTAGACCTTTTATCTGTCTGTCAAATGCCAAACTGAACAAGCAAAACCAGAAATACAAAATCTTGTTATTCTCGGTTTAAAAAATCTAAAGATTCCTTTTTCCACAGGCGAGATCATCAGCAGAGAGAGGGATATAGTCCTTATTGAACTTGAATATGGCCTATCTCCTCACTTTGCCAACTTCCCATAAAAACTTTTCAGTAGTGCAAAGATCAGTTAACCAGATATACAGCTTTATATCTTTACCCCCTCACTTTGAACAGTCCTGTTCATCTCATCATATAGCCAGTTGACTTTATGTCAAATAAATTATTCTCTCTCTTTTTTTTGATTTGCGTTGCCCCCTCTGCCTGTCTGTTATGGTCATTTGCTCCATTTGGTCCGTATCACTGGGAGAATTGTTTATCAGGAGGTGCCATCACTGAGGGTTCATGATTTTTTTTTTTCAGCCACAATTTTACTCAAAGTATGATTTTCCCATCAACCTGTTTAACCAGGTAGTCATTCTTAAAAGAAAAGTAATATGAAAATAGAATATAATAGAATGCTATATCATATGTTATATAATATGTATATATATTATTCGCCCCTGGGGATCACCTCTGTGGCTCTGCTCGACAGGGGCACAGGATAATAATTTTCTTGGGTGGCGGAAGCCAGGGTACCTTTTTGGCTAGGCTTATATAGGCCCTAGGGCCAATAGCCTAGTAACTACCTATGAACCTATGAGTCAAGAAGTGTAGATAAACTGAATTTTGTTTTGGGCCATGTTTTCTAATAGGGCATTTATCTCAGTATTGTGTTTGAAAAATCCAAGAATCTTCTAGAACCATTTTGTTATTAATACTACAAATTTTTGTTAGTGCATCATCCTTTTTCTGTTTTAAACGTATTTTTCTTGTATAGTTACAGGACAACCAGAAGAGTAAAGAAATGTTCTTAGATTTGTACATTATTATTTTGTGACTTATTCAGAATACCGTACTATTTAATCTCTAGTTTGTGGACAGTTAATACTAGGGCCAATAGCCTAGTAACTACCTATGAACCTATGAGTCAAGAAGTGTAGATAAACTGAATTTTGTTTTGGGCCATGTTTTCTAATAGGGCATTTATCTCAGTATTGTGTTTGAAAAATCCAAGAATCTTCTAGAACCATTTTGTTATTAATACTACAAATTTTTGTTAGTGCATCATCCTTTTTCTGTTTTAAACGTATTTTTCTTGTATAGTTACAGGACAACCAGAAGAGTAAAGAAATGTTCTTAGATTTGTACATTATTATTTTGTGACTTATTCAGAATACCGTACTATTTAATCTCTAGTTTGTGGACAGTTAATACATTTTTCTTGTTAATACTTCCAGTACTTAATTGTTCCAGCACTTGCTAGTTTGTAATCAAATATTCATGCACTTCGATCATTTTTTGTGCCAGTTTTATTCTTTAATTCAAAACACAACATTAGAGTTTGTCTTAATGTGTGACAGTAACAACTCTTTTTTTTTAGCATACTTTTCTGATTATCAACACAGTTTACAGTAACTATTCATCTTTATTAGAAAACATACCAGGACATTTTGAGTGTTTCTTGCAAACTCTTTTATGTGTTTTGGCATCGCTCAGTGTTTTTTCAGATTTCTGACTTTCCACACCATGTAACCACCTAAAAACAACAAGGTTGATCGATTTTGGGGAGGTGAAGTAGTTCAGTTAAGTGAGCAGTGAAGTAATGGTTAACAGAAAACTGTTTTCTGCTTGCATTCTCCCCCAGTGTACAAATAATACAGATTTCTTTATAGTGGGAAACAAGTGGTGAATCAAGATTAAGTAAACTCCATCATCTCACTGACTTTTCAAATGTAGGTAATCTTCTGCTAAGTACTGTAGCATAACAGTATGTTAAAACAGGGCATTAAACATAGTAGCTCATAAACTCAAACTCATAACGGATAAGTCTTTAGCAAAATATTTCAGTGTAACAGTCCCTTCAGCAAGGCATTTTGAGGTAGTAGTTCAAGAAGTTACAGGCACCTCTCTCTGAAAGCACAATAGTCCGTAACCTTACTCTTTGGTGACGGTATTCACCCATTGTATGGCTGTGCTTTGATGCGAGCTCCATTCTCATCTCCCTCTCCTCAGTCTGTATTTCTGTGAGCCCTGTCTCCCAAACTTTGTACTTATGCGCACGCTCTTTCTCATGGTTTTGCGAGTCTCTTCATTTACCCCTTCTGTTCTTGTTCTGACCTCTTTTATAGGAAGGAAGGTGTGGTTCCAGCAGTATGGGCAAGTTTGTTGAAGTCCTTATCTGTGCAGATGAAGATGCATAACCGCTTCATGAGTCCATCACTTGCTGCTAGGTGACATTATTTTGTCACAAATTTCAGGCTTAAATATGACATATTATTGATTAATAAACTACAAAAATGTTGCGATGGAAACTGAAGGTATCTAAAAATGTTTGACACCTAAATAAAATGCAAAGGAAGAGACCAGTTTATGTAATAAACCAGTGATTTCATTCTTAAAGAATAAGAAAAACTTCATCAGAAGAAAGTAAATGCATTACAGTGTTTAAACTGTTTAGAAAATCATGACAAGTGACACCTAGTCATTTTGGTACAGACTTGTTCTGAAAACAGTTGTGTATTGTTACAGCACTTCATAATGTGTATTGTTACAGCACTTCATAATGCAATTTAGAAGCCTATATTAAATGTATTCTGTATAGTATACATACAGCTGTATTAATTTAAACAGCCATGACTATTTGTAGAAGTTTAAAATGACATGCATAAAACTGCAGTTGTTTGAGATCTGAATGCAGCAAGAAAATGAAACAGCTTAAGTGCATATTTGATGCATAGCAGTAAAACATGGAAAATGGTAAAAGACCTCATATTGCCTCTTAAATCCATGCATCACTCGCTGATATTTGCTTTATCCTGCAGATGAGCTTCTAAGTAACTTAGAAATTTGTAAGGAAGCTTAAACTGCACACGTTGTGCCTATTAAAATTGCATACAAATTACTATAACAAATTACTGAGAAGTAAATATACTGCAGCAGCTGACTTGCTTAATTTTGTAAAATGTTCATAGGTAGGTACTAGGCTATCTGCCCAAAGGCATTTATAGTCCTAGCCGGAATGTGTTGGCTTTCGCCTCCACTGTGCATTGTATATCATAAATACTCATTACTGGAGTATGCTTTTTAAACACCTTTATTAAATTATCACTTGAGGTCACACATACATGAATAAAAAAGAAAACAAACCATATTAAATTTTTCCATTTACACATGTTATACATTACATATTCATTTTATTTGTAACAAATGTCTTTCAGTCCACCATTAAGTAAATATCTCATTTCCTGCGTTCCCTTACACCCCACTCCTTCTCCTCCTCCTCTTGAACATTAGTCTGCACGTATTGTATGGTTCTCACAAATTCAGTTTTTTCTATATACATCTTTCCTTTCCTTCTCTAAAGATTTCTTTTCCAGTTCTTTTATCCCTTAAAATATGCAGTATTTCCAATACAGTTGGTGGAGATTTTGATTTCCATTTTCTAGTAATTGCTTGTTGGCAGTCAACATAAGTAAAAGTAATAGGGCCTTACTATGTCTCAGCAATTCAGATCCTGTGTCCCAGATCAAAATAATAATTTCCTTCATTACAATAAAGACCAAAGAAACCAAATAAACTGATATAAAAACAAATTGAAGAATAAACCACACTGAGAAACTGAATGAGGTAAGCGCTTTCGTTTTACTATTTCAGCAAACTTCTTCAGACAATTAACAAATGCATAAAGTATTCATTAAATACATAATCAGTACGATGACATCATGGAACAAATACAAAAGACAAGCCCACATTTAAAAGGGCTCACACTAAATATTATAAACATTAAAAAATAGTCATAAATAACACTATTAAGGTGTTAAGCATAATTTAGTACATCTAAATATTATGCATATTTAAAAAATAAAAATATAAATATATAAATATATAAATAAATGTACATAATATACAATTCATCTCAACAAGGCTCTCAGTTTTAAAACACTCTTGAATGAAATAGCTTCATTTAGACCTGGCTTTGAAGCTGCATTCAACTTAATTTGCCAAATTAATTACTTCTCGTCTAATTTTAGGTCACTTGAACCGCCCCTTTCATTTTCAATAATTTTATCCAACACTACAAAATTAAAATCATGTGAGGGGTTAGAGTTAATGTGTCTCGCAAGGGCATTAATCAAATTTAATTTATTTATTGCATAAATATGCTCATAAATTCTATTTTTTAAATGCCTTTCAGTGCGACCTACATAAAATGCTGGGCAGCAAGTACATATTCCTAAGTAAACAACACCCATGGTGTTGCAGTTAAATTTGCCCTTAATGGAAAAAGACATATTTCCTACACTGACCTGCTTGGTTACTTTTATATATTTGCACCACCTACATGTCCCACATTTAAACATACCACAATGGGGACCATAAATCTTAGGTGGTCCACTCTCCAAAAGCATTTTCAGATTTCTGCCTCTCCTAAATACAAAATGAGGAAAGTCACTTATACTGTTCTTTATAGAATTATCCTCAGCCAAAAAATATCAATTTTTATTCACAATAGATCTTACCAAGTAAGCATCCATAAAAAAGTAGTGATAAAACTAATTCTAAAGTCATCATTATTACAAGGGTTACAAATTTGTTCACCACAACTGAGCTCACAGATGTCAACACTGGGAATATAGCAATCATTCTCATCCATTAAACTTACATTAATATTTTCTTTAAAGGCTAATAAAGGTTGAAAAATACCTAAAGAACGTTTGTTCTGAACTTCCTTAATTAAAGGATCAATTAAGGACTCAGGATAACCCCTCTTAAAAAAACATTTCCTTTAAACAAACACATTCCTTCACAAAATCAGCCTCTAAAGTAATCATTCTTGCTGCCCAAACTAGTTGACCTTTAACCACACTTCTCTTTTGAGAGAAGGGGTGGCAGCTAGAAAAATGTAAAAAGGAATTGGAGTATGTGGCCTTTCTAAATATCTTAGAAGTATATTGTTTATCACAATAGGACTTAGTTAATTCAATGTCCAAATATGAAATACTCTGGGGCTGAAACTCCCATGTAAACTGTAAAAAATCAGTAAATCCGGTGATATGGTCAATAAATCTTCTGAGTCTATATCCCCTCTCCAAAGGATGAATATATCATGCAAATAACGGCTGTACCATGTGGCCCTTTCCATAAATGAGCTGTCTTTAAACAGGAATTGCTTTTCCCAATGAGCCATAACTACGTTGGCAAAAGTGGCTCCTTCATTACAGCCATTTGCTCCCCCAATAATTTTGACAGAGTACTCTGTAGGGAATTTTTTTAAGTCTGCCAACTCCTTATACTCCCAAAAACCACATTCCCAGTTACTTCTTTCTTCTTATCACACATCCAACATTTGCTAGCTACATGAAGAAAAATTCTTTGAAATCCAATTGGAGTATAAAAATACCTATGCAAACACTTCAGAGCAAAGATCCGTTTCTAACCTCCGCTAATTATTATACTTATTGTGCAGTATTTTATATGTCCTGCTAATGTATCCGGTTTTAATAGCAGCTTCTGATGTTCTTCGTGTTTCACTGTTGCAGTCATTATTTGGGTTATTTGCTTGCAGGTTGCCCTCAGTTGGCCTGATTAATAAAGTCTTGGGTCCTGTGTCAGTTGCTGTACCTTCTTCCATGACGTCAGGTCATCAGGGGTATAAAACATGCAGCCGACGCCATTACATCAGTCTTTCTTGCCGTGCGGTGCCCGAAGCAGAAGCAGTTTGCAAGTGCCGGTTGGCTGACTCCTGAAATTTTCATTTTCGAGTTTCAGAACCGAAGTCTTCAACTAAAGCTAAGTATCCCATTGGGGAAACTTTTTTTTGCTCCTTACCGATGTCAGTAAAAGTTAATAATTGCATTACTTGTGGAAAGCAAATACCTCATAAAGATTTTCATTCGTACTGTATTCCTTGCCTAGGCCCTGACCACGACGTACCTTGCTGTCAGTTTTGTGCTTTATTTAATCAGCGCACTATCCTTCGTCGGTATATTTTCTCCTTTAAATATTTTGGTTCTCGGTTTTATTATCCAGAAATGTCATCGCTTAGCCATCTGACTACCGGGATTCTAAAAAAACGTAAAGATAAAGACAGAGACAGGCTGCCGAGGTCCAAAACTGTCGGCGACTCTTCTCCTAAGCCAGTTGCCAGTTCGCCGGTACTCAGTGAGGTGCTTTTGCAGCCCCTGATACCCGCTACTTCTGATTCTCAGGCCTCTACTGAGACCCATTTGGAGTCTCATTTGGTATGCCGCGAGATGCTTCAACTATGGAACCCAAGGATGGGTCTGGAGCCGCTGTGCAGGCACAGGCTTCTGAGGGTGTATTCAGGCCTACAGACTTGCATATTAAACCGACGCCTCCTTCTTTACTTAGGCCTAAATCTTGATCCATGTCTAAAAAAACAATGCCCAGGCCACATGCTCAGGCCTCCAGGCCTAAAAAACAAATGATAAGAATGGCTGAAGATCTAATAACTCTAATCAGGGGTAGCCAACCCCCCCCCCTTCTAAGAGGCCTAGGACTGATGTTGATTATGAATCTTCTGATCAGGATTCCGTTTTTTCTGACTCTTCTGATGATCTGGATTTGCCTGTACCTACTGATGCTGAGGACTCTATTCCCTCTGCTTCCCCTCCTGAAGATTTTTCTTTTGGGGAAACCTTACATTCTCTAAGGGAGCATTTCCACTGGGAAAGTCAGGATTTTTCTGATTAAAAAAAAGGGCTTAGGGATTTCCTTCTCCTACCTCAGCATAGGCCTTTAGCTATTCCTGCTGTACTAGACATTGTTGATCATGCTTTCTCGGAATCTAGTTTGGCTCCTGATTCCGTGCCTCCTGCTCCCAGAAAACCTGATAGTACTACAGGGTCCCTGAGTCCCACAAGTTCCTTTTCAAAAATCCTATTGCAGATCCAGAGACTATTTCACAGGGGCCCAAGGGCGTTAAGGCTTCTACTGCTAAAAATCCTACCCCTTCTGATAGAGACTCCAGGGCACTGGATAGATGGTGTAAGAAGGTTTACACTTCTGCAACCTTGGCCATTAGGGCTTTAAACTGCCAGTTTCATATGTTAAAATATCAGCAACATGTTATTGGACTGCTTAAACAGAAAATTATGTTGAGTCTTGACTGTGTAGAAAAGAAAGAATTACAGGATTTAATGCATTCTGCCAAACAGGTTGGAAAACATACTTTGCAAGGTGGTTTTGATTCATTAGAGGCCTCTTGCAGGGCTGCTGATGTTCTTCGTGTTTCACTGTTGCAGTCATAATCTGCTGGCAGGTTGCCCTCAGTCGGCCTGAATTCCAAAGTCTTGGGTCCCACGTCGGTTGCTGTGTTCTCTTCCATGACGTCAGGTCATCAAGGGTATAAAACATGCAGCCGACGCCATTTTCTTTAGTTTTTCTTGCCCTCAATGTCATATGTTCTCAAAAAGGTAGCAATATTATATATATATAAATATACATGCATCAATATAAACGTTACCTTCATCTACAAGCAAATACACCACATAGGTTGTAGAAGATAGAGAAGGAAAGATAAACTTTAGAATGACAGGGGGATGGCGGGAGGATAACCTGGACTGCAACAGTGAATACACTCGAACATCTACATTTATGGTAAGTGTACACAACTGTACTATGTTCTTCGTGTTTCACTGTTGCAGTCATTACATTTGGGCAGAATCCCAAAGCTATGGTTGGGAGGCTGGAGCTAAACAGCATTAGGTGTGGCTATAAGGCCCTGCAGCACTGCAGTGGCAAAGCCTGCCCTGGACTTGGAGTAGAGAGGTAAATGGTAATGCTTTGTAAAGGTGTGAACAGAACTCCAAGTAGCAGCCTCTAGAATGTCTTTGGTTGGTACTCCTCTGAGAAAGGCTGCTGAAGCAGCTGCAGCTCTGGTGGAATGAGACCTAATCCCCTTGGGCACAGGTTTACCATGGTGTAAGTAGCATAAACGGATGCAGTGGCTTATTCACTTTGAAATTGTCTGCTTTGAAATAGCCTTTTCTTCTGATCCTGCCAGCAGATTACCCAAATGTAATGACTGCAACAGTGAATACACTTGAACATCTACTTTTATGGTAAGTGTACACAACTGTACTTTACTGGGTCTCTGCTCAGAAGGCATGCTTGACTTAAGGAGCAATCTTTGCCTGATCATGTTAAAGCTAAATTGTTGGAAGCTCCTTTAAATCGGGACCGCTTGTTTGGCAACAAGGCTGAGGAAGTTCTTAAAAAGATGGAAGATAAAGCTAAATCTATGCAAACTGTTAAAGATTTTTTACAAGTTCAGCCTCCTAGATTTAGTAGGCACTGGCCCTCTAAGAATTGGTCCTTTCCAGCCCCTTCCAGGTCTTCTCAAGCCAAACCCAGACACAGCAAAAACCCCAGGTTTCAGTCCCAGGGGACTCGCAGGACTAAACAGCGGGGGATCTCCACTTCCAAGTCTGGGAGTAATAATGTTCCCCCCTATGGTAAACTGTCTCAATGACTTCCTTTTAAAATTTCCACACACTTATCAACTGACTGCCCCTTTAGGGGGAAAGATTGCTCTTCATGCAAAGAATTGGGAACTCATTACCCATGACAAATGGGTTTTAAATATAGTGTCCCAGGGATACAGATTTCACTTCCACACGTTGCCAACACAAAGCGGGTGGCCGGACCTACCCCCAAATCAGTAGGCAGAGGCCCAAAAACAAGTACTTTCTCTCTTAAGCATGGGGGCTATTCCACTGGTATCAGAAGAGGAAAAGGGGCAAGGTTTCTACTCGAGACTTTTCCTGGTACCCAAAAAAGACAATTCATGGCATCCTATCCTGGACCTGTCTACTCTTAACACTTTTTTGGAGATTCCAAAATTCAAGATGCTGACTGTTCACCAGTTACTTCCTACGCTAGGCAAAGATGCCTGGTTGGCAACACTAGATTTAAAAGAAGCATACCTGCACATCCCAATCAAGTAATCTTGCAGAAGATACCTACGCTTCAAAGCAGGCTACACACACTATCAGTTCTCTGCACTGCCTTTGGCTTATCTACTGCGCCCAGGGTATTCACAAAGTGCCTAGCTCCAGTTATTGCATTTTGCAGGCAAAGAAATATTCAAATATACCCATACCTGGACGATGGTCTAATTCAAGCAGAAAGCCAGGACATACTCTTGAATCATCTGGCCTTTGTAAAAAGGGTTCTAACGTGTCTGGGGTACACCATAAACGAAAAGAAGTCACACCTGGTACCCTGTCAACAAATTATATTCCTGGGAGCAAGCTTGAATACAACTTCCCAGATGGCTTACCTCTCGACAGAAAAGCAAATTCATTTGACAACCTACTTCAAACAAGTGGCCACAAAACCCCTGCTATCTGCAAGACAAATACTGCAAGCCTTGGGGTTCATGGCCTCCTGCATTTCTCTAATTCCATATGCAAGACTGCATATGAGGAAACTACAGTGGTATCTAAAAAGCCTATAGTGTCAACATTCTCAAGACCTAGAAACAATGATTCCTATCATACCTTGCCTACACCTAGAGTTCCTTTGGTGGGCAGAGGCCTGCCACCAAAACAAGGGACTACCTTTCACACCACCCCCTGCCGCCCAAACCCTAACAACAGATGCATCAGACTATTCAGGGGGGGCTCACCTGGCAGGGAAGTGCATTCAGGGCAAATGGAACCCAAGTCAAATGCACCTGCATATCAATCAAAAAGAAATGTTAGCTGTACAGAATGCTCTGACAGCCTTGAAGGACCACATTCCTTCAGGACAACTAATGGTAAAGACGGACAACACAACTGTTATGTGGTACATAAACAAGCAGGGAGTACACATTCTTACCCTCTCTGCAGACTAGCCATGGCATTGTGGAACACAGCCTTGAGCTGCCAAGTGCACCTACAAGCTCAATTCCTGCCAGGAAAATTAAATACACTGGCAGACGGACTAAGCAGAAACCTCATGGACCCACACGAGTGGAAACTGGAACCAAGGATTTTCAACATGTTGACAAGCAAATGGAGGAGCCCAGATGTAGTCCTGTTTGCCTCTCCCCAGAACTACCAGTTGGACAAATTTTGCACAAGGACTCCCCACAAACAAGCCTGAAAAGTGGATGCTCTGTCCTTCAGCTGGAAAAACCTATCAGTCTATGCCTTCCCCCCCTCTTCCTCTGCTCTCTAAAGTACTACTAAAAATCAAACGGGATAAACCAAGGATTATTTTGATTGCTCCAGACTGGCCGCGCCAGCACTGGTACCCCCTCCTGCGCAGTGTGTCACATTTATCTCCATGGCACCTGCCTCAGACTCCTTCCCTGCTGTTTCAGCAGGAGAACCAGATTCTGCACCCTCAGCTTCCAACACTGAACCTGGCAGCCTGGCTAATTACATAATCACTCCTTTACCATCCCTCAGCAAACCTGTTATGGACATCATTTTAGAGGCAAGGAGGCCTAGTACTAGAAAATCTTATGCTGAAAAATGAAAAAGATTCTGTGCCTGGAACCAATCTCAAGGCATGAGCACAGTAGCGCCCAATTTACCTCAGATTTTACAATACTTAACTGAGATGCTTCACAATGTCCTGTCTTTTTCCTCCATTAAAATCCACGCCTCAGCCATTTCAGCTCATTATAACACAGAACCTCCCCTCTTCTCTCATCTACTGCTCAAGCAGTTCTTCAGAGGGGCCAAAAATTTGAGACCACCCAGGAGAGCTCCAACCCCAGCCTGGGACCTTAACTTTGTCTTGGAGAAACTCACTCTACCTCCTTTCGAGCCAGCTGCTACTGCAGACTTAAAATTTATTTCTTGGAAAACAGCTTTCCTTTTAGCAATCACTTCAGCTAGAAGGGTATCTGAATTACAGGCCCTTATGGCAGTGGAGCCTTTCATCATCTTTCATGCGGACAGGGTGTCCCTCAGAACCAATCCATCCTTCATGGCCAAGGTGGTATCCAGTGTGGCTCTTAATCAGTCCATTCATTTGCCAACCTTCTTTCCCAATCCACAGAGTAAAGGGGAACAGATACTGCATTTATTTATTTTATTTTATTTTATTTTATTTTACATTTGTTGACCGGGCTAGTCTAACTGGATACATGTCCATTTTCAGTTGAGGCCCGGGGAGAAAAGCTCCAAGCATGAACAGTGACAAAGTTAACAATATATAAAAGACATGTAAAATCATAATGCAGAGGTAGCATTGGTCAAAAGAAAATTCCTTAGATGTGCGCAGACAACTTAGATTCTACTTGGACAGGACTAAACCTCAAAGGAAATCTGAACAACTGCTGGTGGCATTTGCTGCAGGGACAGAGGGAAAGGCTATTTCAAAGCAAACCATTTCTAAATGGATAAGCCATTGCATTAATTTCTGCTATAAGCACCATGGAAAACCTATCCCCCAGGGGATCAGACCTCAATCCACCAGGACTGTATCTACCTCTACAGCCTTTCTCAGAGGCATCTCTACCAGGGAAGGGACATCCTAGAAGCTGCTACCTGGAGTTCTGTACATAATTTCACCAAGCATTATCATTTTCCAATTTTCTCTAAATCTTGACCTGGCTTTGCCACTGCAGTCTTGCAGGGCCTTATAGTTGGCCCTAATGCTATCTAAATTCCTCCTCCCAACCATAACTTTGGGAATCTACCCAAATGTAATGACTGCAACAGTGAAACATGAAGAACATAGTACAGTTGTGTACACTTACCATAAATGTAGATGTTCGAGTGTATTTACTGTTGCAGTCCTGTCTACCCTCCCTGCAGCCCCCTATCTTCTTTTGGCTATGCCTCTTCTTTCCTTTAGTATGCTTAAAAGCCTTTTTGGAGTATTTGCTTTTTTGTTGGAGGTATATATTTGTGCTTTTATGTTTAATTGCTTACCATTAGGGGGCACCTGACATCTGGGGCAAGAAAAACTGATGTAATGACGTCGGTTACATGTTTTATACCCCTGGACGACCTGACGTCATGGAAGAAGGGACAGCAACCGATGCAGGACCCAAGACTTTGTTAATCAGGCTGACTCAGGGCAAACTGCAAGCAGATAAGCCAAATGTAATGACTGCAACAGTGAATACACTCTAACATCTACATTTATGGTAAGTGTACACAACTGTACTTTCTATCTTCAAATAAAAATTCAACCAGAGGAGGACTTTCAAGATTCCTTTGTCCATTTCTCTTTGCCTGTATTCTTATATCGGTCCCTGGAAGGGATGCAGTCTGTAGTTTGCATTCCAAACGTTTTGTTCACCTCATTCCACTCTATTGCCTTTCCCCTGTAGTTATTTGCTCCCAATATCTTGGTTCCCTTGCCAGTTTTCTCCACTAAATTCCAGCCCCCTTTTGTCTATTTTGTGTACCCCAAGTTGCAGTCATCCTTATTGAAAAAAATCTTTTTTCTCCATTCTTGTGTTGACTTAATTCTTAGAATACTTTGAGTGTAATATTCTGGATGATTGTTATTATTCTCAAGGCTCTGCATCCAAAATCTCTCTCTAATTGTCTTTATTTTTTGACCTTCCCGGATGCTTACATATCATATCATCTGTTCTGAATTATATCCTTCTGCCTGTGTTATGTACCGGGGCCTTAACTGTGCACCTCTAAAATATTCCTTCAAATCAGGACGATCCTATACCACCTTGTTCTGTTGGAAGGATCAACTTATCCCAGTTAACTCTTTCCCTCTTCCTCTCAGATAAATTCCTTAAACTATTTTATTGATTTGTTTACAAAATTTCTCTCCTGTATGTAAAGCTAAAGAGACTTTTTAAAAAAATTCAGTGCATGTATCTTACTACTCATAAATGTGAGCTTACAGTTTCTGTGTTTTTGTATAATCTTTTAAGTCTTTTCCCACATATCTTTAGCTGCCATAACAGAAGCCTTTTTAATCCATATTTCTAAATACCTAATCTTATTGTGTAAATGTGGGTATTGCTGAACCAATTTGTGTGTAAGGACACACTTTCCTACTACACTTTTTGTTTTATCTTCCTTAATTTTATACCCCAAAAAACTTGAGAAACTGTATAAAAATATTCCACAAGACACAGCGCTGTCCTTTTTTGGATTTATCAGGTATGAAATAATATCTAGAAAGAAAACCTGCTTTTCTTGATTACCATATCAGTTATATCCTTGCCTTTCTGAGTCCCTTATTTTCTTTGCTAGTGGTAAATGTGAAGGACATGGCAAAGGGTAAAGAGGACACCACTGCTTGGTTCCTCTGTTCACACACAGCTTCTCAAAGAGAACTCTCCCACTTTCATTCTTTCCTCCGACCTTTTTATATCCTGGTAATTAACCTTATTGTTGAATCAGGGAATGCATATGCTTCCACTGCCCAGCTCATAATATCCCACCTTACTTGGTTGAATGTTTTCTGTTCATCAAGACCCACTAACAACAGTGGTATTTTCTTAAATTCTGCTTCCCTCTGGATCATCAAATTTTTTAATGTTATCAAATGTTTGGCTCTCCTTCACAAACCACATTGATCCATATTTGTGAATTCTGGCATCACGTTTAGCATTCTTTTAGGTAGTATTGACATAAAAGTTAAATGGATGCATACGAAGCTGGGTCTGATGGGTCTTTACCATCCTTGGGTAATAAAGACACCACTGCTTTCTTGCAACATGTTGGTGCTTCACCTCCTTTTAAAATACTGTTAAAATCTTCTAGATCTTTATCACTTTCTTCCACTTGCACAGGAATACCATCTGTTCCTGGAGACCTTCCTGAAGATTGATTATACGTCACTGTTTTTGCATCATTTCCTCCTGTCTTTACTGTTAGTTGTTGATCCTCGTGTACCTCTAACTTTTACATAATTGAAGTCTTCCATAAATATTTCCATTTGTGCTCTTTCTTGATTTCCACATTTCTCTGCTTTTACAGATTTTCATGAAATTTCCAGAATATCTCTAATATGTCTTCAGGATCAGTGGTTATTTTTCTAATTTCAGGCTCCATAAGTTTGGCATGAGCCCTTTCTACTTTTTGCTGCTTAAATCATCCTGAAAGTTTTTATGCTCTGGAGTTGTTTTTTAAAAGTAGTTGTTTAACAGCAGTCTTTCTAAACTTGTGCATAGTAGTCAGATATTCTCTTATTTTCTGTTTTGTTCTCCCCATATGCTCCTTCTATTATTCTGTATGTTCCTTGTGTTATTCTGTGAGAGTCCCCTTATTCTGCAATACTTTAACCGGTGTCAGCTCTTGTAATTCTTTTACTTTTTCTCTCTTATTTTTTTTTTTGCTATATTTTTAAAATCCATTTTTATTTTTATCCTACTCACTAGCTGTAACTTCTGAAGATATTTCTGTCTTCCCTAATAACTTTCACATAATTTCCACTACCCATTATTTAAATTCCCCTCTGTGCAGGTGGGAAGTCATCATTGTCACATTTTACTTCATTACCTTGCATTTTTATCTTATTTCAGATCAAGCACTAATAAAAGCTAGCTAGAGATGCATGTCACTGCTTTCAGTTAAATGCACACGTTCCTGTGAAATATAATTTCTGTCTAGTCTAGCCCAGTTATTGTCCCTTGGGTAATATTATGCATATGCTTTCTGAGTTTCTGTTCTTATCTTCCATACTAAATATTTTCATAAATTCCTTCAAAAATTTACACTGTTATGTTATATTTTCCTTTCTACCTGATTATTTCTCCCCAAATTTTCTTATCTCCATATTATTTTTTTGGTGGCACATAAGTACAGATAGTATGGATAGCATAGCCATTATCATAAATAGCTATTATTATCTCCTGTTATACACAGCAGGTTTATTTTTTAATCTGTATTTCCAAGTTTCCGGTTATATAGCAGGCTGGTCTTTAATGCATTTGTTTCTTCTCATCTCCATATTCGCCTGTGCCAGGCGAATAAGAAAATGCAGACAGTGCTGATGAGATGAATTAAGGATAGTAGACCTGAAGACTAAGTTTTGTTCATCTTACAGTTCAGCTACACGAGAAAGAAACAATATTGTTAGTAAACAAGATACATTAAATAAAAGCAAAAATCATCACATTTTCCCCCACCAAAACGTTAAGTGAAAAAGTAAGGATATTAGTATCAGTGAAGGGTCATACAATAGTAGCAAGCAGAAAACAAAACTCTTCACTTAGGCTCCCGTGTTGTTGCAAGTTATACAGATGTACTCTGTGTTGTTGCCGAATTAGTGTCTAAGCCATTTGAATCAAAAATATGTGAATCGGGGGAGAGTCAGAACTGGTGTTTTGCGATCGCTGTGGCAAAGCGGCATCTGGTCCTCAGTTTGAACTACGGAGGATTACGCACAACTTTCTGAGCTCCCTGTATGCTTTAGAGCATGTAGTTTGACTCTACTGACTGATAAAGTGGCAACTTCACTAGATAGGCACCCCCGGAGCTGCTGCAGTGATGATGCAAGAGAACAAGATTGTTTTGTCAAGGCTGTTTAGTTTCAGAACCATACAGATATACCTTTTGTAAATGATCTTTCTTGCCTAATTTTCTGCATAACTTGTCTTTAGCTGGGCATTTTGATCATGGATGTCTGTTGCGACCACAGAAGTAGCACTTTGAATTAACAGCAGCACATGTATCATTGTCAACAGGTGGTAGGTGAATGGTATCTCTGTTGGTCTTTCCAGTGTTGACTGAGGATGCACTACAGGTTGACAAGACAGAGTTCTGATAGGCCTGCAAGTGTGCATGGGCCCTTTCCAGTGACCTTGCTAGATCAATAGTGCTTTGGAAGTTTAAAGTGCGTTATTTGAGCAAATGTTGATGAATGTGACTGGACTGAATACCGCTGATGAACACGTCCCTCATGGTATCATCTAGACAGCGTTCAGCTGTGGCAGCTTTGAAGTTAGTCTTTGGCTAACTAATTTAATTTCTGGGCTTACTGATCAAGAGTTTGGCCGCTTTCCTGTTTGCAGGTAGCCAACTGATGAGCGAAGATTTCATGTTTAGTCTTAATGTACAGCTTTTATAAGGTGTTGATGGCAGCTTCATAGGTAGGGCATTCACTAATGATTTCATATACTGACAGAGAGATGTAGTTAACCAGGAGCTTTCATTTGCTGGGATGAAATTCTTTGACAAAGTCTAGAAAATTGCTGAATGTTTTTATCAGTGATCCATTGTTTGGAGGTGTCGGGTACTCGGGTCTACGTCAAAACGATCCAGTCAGAAGAGGCGATCCATTGCAATCAGGTTGTAAGATGAATAAATTGTGACAGGCATTAAGCAAATGTAAACACTGATGAGACTGAGAATAGCAGGCCAAAAGACTAGGCTTTATTCAACTTACAGTTGAGCTAGTTCAGCTACAAAAAGAAGAAGAAGACAGTATTGTTTGTAAACGTGATATAATATGTAAAAGCAAAAATCATCACAGAACCTGTCATATTTTAAGACTTTTTGTTTTAATGAAGATCCTCAGACAAAAAAAAAACTGAATACATTTTCAGAACCCTCATCTCCTGGTATCTAAGAGCAAATGCACAAAAGTATGTATATGTTAAAAAAAATGAAGTTTAACCCTCCAGATAGCAATAATCGCCCCAAATCAACAACTACCCACAGGCATTACCTAACATAAAATTAAAGATTACCCATGCCAAAGTTGATGCTGTAGTCTGTGTTCCTGTTTACACTGTTTTCTGTCTGTTCTTTTCTTATTTCTGGTCCCCTCCTAGATGTGAAAAACAGTTTACAGTCAAAACTAGGAAACTGCATTGGTCGACCAGCATGAGATCTACTTGCAGTTTCCAAGTCAGCATAATTTCGAGCCAAAAACGAACAACTACACTACTATGATTGTGTAGTGTAGGTCAGTGTTTGAGTCTGTATTACAATGTCGAAAGACGAGTTTACCAAACATGTCTTTATCGACATGTAAATATTGACCTTTTGAAATGTCAAATGGCCACTTCAGCAAATTTTTTCCCAGGGGGAAAAAATCGCTTGGCTGTTGTCAGGGATTTGCCCTTTTCCCCACTGTAGTGCTATCTCTGAGCTGGTATATTTAGTTAGGGGGGTGTGGGGGCGAAGCCCCCCACTATGTAGTGTTTGAAAGTTTGGTTTGTGTATGGCCGAGTTTTTTTTCTTTTTTTCCCCCCAGGAAAAAATTTGCTGAAGCAGCAGTTTGGCATTTGAGAAGGTAGATATTTACGTGTCGATTAAGACGTGTTTAGTGAACTTGTCTTTCGATATCATAATATAGACCCCAATATTTTGTGTTCGACATTCTGCAGGGAGGTCTCAGTTCAGTGAGGAAGGGAATTGGCCCATTTCCTCAGTGTAGTGCAGTTTTGTAGTTGGAATATTTAATGTGCCGGGGGTGGGTGTGGGGGAATGGGGGGCATAGCCTCCCTGCAGAACAGTACAATTAATGTACCTTTGACTGTTGAGTTTAACGGTACGTTAATGTGCATAGCATGAGTAACTGATGTCACCTCCTGCTATGTTGAACTCGTCGAACCAGGAAGTTCGAGTATGTCATTTCCAACGTTCTGCCTTTTAGACGTGTCGGAAATCAACATTTTCCATCAATGTTATGGTCATTCACTTGAAGCATTTTCAAGGATATGATAGTAAACTGTGAAAAACAGGTTGTATGCTTTCAGAAAACATTAACTTTTATCCCCAATAAAAATGCATTGGCTTTCTTTAGATATAACTAAATTGTACACTGTTCTATTAAATGCATTAAAGTATTAAAGCAGCTAGGGAGGCTGCTATCTCATTATTTACTTCCCATAATTTCAAACTTTATTTTTCACTGAACTGCTTGCTGTCATGCCTTTAAATCTTGCATTTCCTTCATCAAAGAATGCTCAGAACTCTTGAGCTTAATTAGTTGCATCTGCAGGTAGCTCCTCTCCATGTAAAAGTAGTCAGCAGTACATTTTTGTAAATTTCACTCGGAACAGAATCTACAGCTACCTTCAGCTACAGACTTCTTAACTCCCACTGAACATTTGTTAATGTGGAAAAAGAAGCAGTTAATGTCTTTGCAAATGTAAGAAGGCTAACATTTTTCCGTGCTTTTCATCTGCTTAGAAAAAAACAGTTGTTTAAAGTTTAAGACCAGTATTAATAGGACATTCACTCTTGCAAAAATGAGAAATATTTTAAATTTTACATGTAATATTAAGAATGCATTTTACACCCCACCCTGACACTAGCAGCCAAATATCACCACAAATGAACTTTAAACTTGCTTTTGTTAATCCTTTCTTCTGTTGTTATATTGTAAGTCTATATTTCTTGTAGTAAGTCTCGTTTACTTTTATATCTTTTAACATGCATGACAGACATTGAAAAGACTCCTCAACCTTTAAAATACACCTGACTACACACTACACAAAACTGCTTTACTGTGTATAACCTGCAGTTTATATCATGAAGAGTTTTATACAAATGCTAATAACAACAAAAATTGTTTTACTTTGTTTTTTTCCTTTTACTGTCCTTTTAAACATAAATGACTTAACACAGTGTATATGCTTTACAGTCTACCCACTAGTTTAGCAAAGTCAGCAAAAGTCCAGTCTTTTTTCAGCCACTTTTTCTTGCAAAGCCATATTTCACAAATGTGATTGATGTTTTATAGTGTCCCATTTATTCATTAATTTCATTGGTGCTGGTGTTTTTCTTGTTCCTCTCCATCTTCCAACACCAGACTCTGGGTTTAAGTCCAAGGTACTCCTGATTGTTGCAGTCAACTCCTGTGTTTTTTTCCCTGTCTCTAAAGCATTTTCCTTTGAACATTGGAAAAGGTTTCACTGGCAAAGTCTCTTTATAAGCTTTATCTTCAGAAGAATGAGAAACAAAGTCCCCTTCTGTTTCCTGGCTCATGTTTTGTTTTATCTCTCTCTCTCTCTCTCTCTATATATATATATATATATATATATATATATATATATATATATATATATTTTTTTTTTCCCCCTCAGTTTGTTGTGGATCCAAAAATGTCTGATTCTCCAGGAAAAAATGTTATGAAGATAGCTGGATATAGTAGCTTGAACTCACACTTGCCTTTCAATATTCCCTGATTGCTGGGATAAATTTGCTTCTCTTCTATCTGGTCTGCAGTGAATAATCATGTTCTATAAACACCCTGATGTTTCCACTTTTTAATACTTTTCCCTTCTGCCACAATTTTGTCAGAATCAACACTTTTGCTGCTGTGATTGCATCTTTACTAATACAGATCTTGGTTGATTTCTCATGGCCAGGTTTGGAGCATAAACTTGATGTGCCCTTTCATTTAACAAATCCTGGTGTGGAATTCCAGTCCAGTTACTTATTTGTTATTTTATAAAATTAATAGTCTGTTCCTTCCAGTTTATTAGGTTTTTTCTTATTTACTATTTATGTATTGACATTTGTTTATCTGGAAAGTCTGACAGGGCCAGAAATGTACATTCTTAGCAGAGGCCCAGGGAGAAAAGCTCTAGATATATATAAAAAAATATATGCAGAAACATTAAATAGATGTGACAGTAATAATGTTAAAGTGCAGTTTAAAATATACATAATTAACATTAATTACCTTTTAGTCTTGAGTCAAGAATAACTCTTCAGGATGTACAAAACATTTCTTTTTATTTAAAGCCACATACATCGGCGCTGGGAGACTATCTTCACAATTTAAAAATCAGTCTCTCCAAACAGCAAAAATACACAATTTTTATTTCCTTTTCTTATCAGTATCATGCATGCAAAATACTGACGTTGACAAATAGAATCTCTGCAGACCCTCGTGCTTCTCGCTTAGTGCTGCATGTGAACACTCAGCAACCATGTTTTTAGTAACAGTAATGTTTTAGAAAAACCGAAGCCATCTGGCTTATTAATCAGTCTTGTTTTCTGATCTTGTATATTTCAGTACCAGTAATATTCTAACTCCCCAACATTCTCTGCAACTACCCATCCCAGCCTGGGAAGGTCAGAACTTGCCTAGTTTGTTCTTTCTTGCTTTCAGAAACCAGTGTTTTTTTTAACATTCCTTAACCCCTTCAGCACTTTCTTTATTTTCAGTCCTATTTTAATACACTTGCAGCTTGATATTAGAAACATTCAGAACTGCAATAAGTATTTGTGGTTTGCACAACTATGAATCTATACTACATATCATTTTAACATGAGCAAATATTAAATAATTCACCAAACATATTTGTGAAGAAATTGTAAGTTAATATGCATTTTATGTAGAATAATCATGAGAGATGCATTTTTCTCTAACAATAATACATAGTTATATAACTTCTCCTCTGGTTGATAAAAATATGCTTGACATGTGTATAACTAAAGGGATTAAAACATTTTCACTACTTGTTTCTTGCTGTCCATATCCATAGAAGAGCTTTGGTTTTGTCGTTTTTTTGTATTATCTTTTGTTTAGTTTCTCCCCACATATCCTTAGCTGCCATAACAGAATCCTTTTGAATCCATACTCCTAATTACTTTATTTTATTGTGTCCCCATAAATATGGGTATTGTTGAACCAGTTCATGTCTGGGTAGATAATTTACAGCCATAGTCTTGTTTTATCTTCATTAATTTTATATCCCAGAAAGACCTGAAACTTTGTCAAAATGTTCCCCAACACTGAAATGTCCTTTTCAGGCTTTATCAGGAAAAAATAAAATTGCTTGCAAATAAAGCCAACCTCTCTTGATTACCATACCATTTATCTCTTCCCTCTTTATTGCTCTGTCTAAAGCATTCAGTACCATCTGTCATCAAAAACTCCTCACTGGAATATTGTCTCTCGGACTTCGTCATTTATTACTGTCATGGTTTCTATTAAACTGGCTGGCAACAAGCAGTTGAATGTCAGCAGGAATTTTCCCCTCCCTTACCTGCACTGTGGGAGTCCCACAGGTTTCAGTCCTAGGACCACTACTATTTTAACATCTTTACACACCAACTACTCAGAGTTATCAACCTTGTCTCAGTTTTACAGTATGCAGCTGAGTCCATACTTACGTGCGCTGCACAAACCTTTCCAAAGCTACAAGAAATAAGGCAACTCTTTCACAATTGAATCCTTGTTAACAGACTTGCATCTTCAACTTAATCCTAATAAAACCAAATTAATACTTTCTATTCCTAAAAAATACACTGAGCTAACACCCTCCCATCACATGTACTTATCCAGTAACACCAAAATAGAAATAGCATCCCAAATAAAAATACTAGGTGTACTAATTGACGAAAACTTAAGTTTGATCCAGATGTATCTCAGGGTATCAGAAACATACATGAAGCTACAGTCCCTGTACAGGATAAACACATACCTTACAGACTTAGCTAGTCGGTTAATAGCCAACTTTATGCCTCAGCAATTCCTAGTAACTTGAATAAAACAGAAAAACTAAAATTAAAAGAATGTACAAAAAACAGATGCCCCACACAGGACACAGCACTGCACTAGGAGAGTTACACTAGCTGTAATTACCCCACAACTTTAACATTTTCCTAATTTATCACTACACTTATATTGATCTACATGCCACAAAAATGCCCAGCTCTCCAAAATATGCTCCATTTCTATTCTAGTAGCGGGACTCAAGATCATCCAACAAATCCCTCTTGCTTGTTACCAAATCTTGCAGTATAGCTGATGACTGTCTCTACTGTAATTACAGCTACAAATTTTGGAACTCTGTTCCTCACCCAGTCAAAGAAATACATAAACTAGCCTGCTTCAAAACACAACTGTTAACATCTAAGCAATACTTGGCTGTGCTATTTTTCCAAACCTTTTAAAATCCCAACTGTTTTCTGCAGTTGTTTCTGTAAGCCTCTTACCAAACTACAGCTCTTAATCCTTAGCTTCTCCCCTTCCTTATGCCCTCTTCCCAACCCCTCTATCTCCCCTCTTATCATTTTTTGCATTCAAACACCAAGAAACATTTTTTAATCACAAAAAGGCTCCTTCCATCTATAACACTATCCCAACCTAAAATCTCTGAACTGCCTATCTAACCAACCCCATATAAATTCTCTTAACTGTCTTTTTCTCTCATCGCTCTCTCTGCTAATCCCTCACTTTTTATTCAAGCTTTCCATACTCATCTTTTACCTACCAACTCTCTACATCCTTAAACTACTTTTAAGATGAATCTCATGACTGCCTGTTCTACTTTATTTTTACAGCTATCTCTTTCATTCTCCCAAACCCCAAAACTCCTAAATCAGTTACGTTAATATTTACTTAATTTACTTTGTACCTATTTTGAACTATTTTTACCATACCTGAGAATTGTGTTATTGTGAATTGTGTATGTTTTCTGTCCTACTTTGAATTACATCTAAAGACAATTGTAATATGTCCTGTAAACTTTGCGTGGAGTTTTTCTCCCAGGGCTGCCTTTCAAAATGGGATCTTACCCATTTGGACTTTACTCTTCAATAAAAACAAACAAATCAGTATATTACTAAATAGCATGTTTACTGTGTAAGAGATTGTTATACATACCCAATAATGTTTTCAGCTCACTCCCCTATATGTATAAAGATGGCACAGGAAGAAAGGAGATATTGGGAAAAGCAGTGACACTTCCCTATATGTTTCATAAAACACGAGGAATTTACCAGATTGTTCGAAAATATCCTGAATGAAGATTTGGCTCAGAGGGAAAGGTTGACCCAAGCTGGAAAGGTTGACGCAGCATATATAAGCTAAACCAACTGTAAAATCTAATGAGATTTGGTGGGACAGTACTAGGAAGTACAGGGAAGCAATTACTAAGTTGAGGAATTTGTAAGGAAAGTTATATGATCAGGAAGTGCAGACATAATTTCACAGATAACAGAAGAAAAACAAAATGTTTATTCATCTTTAGACAAACTAAATGACCAAGGAGTGGTGACAGTTCAAGTAGCCTTTTTTGACAGTAACCCCTTGTCCATCAGAATACTAGAGCAACGTGTTAGGCAGCAAAAGTAGATAGAAGTATCACAACGTTAAAAAATGCCAGGAAGTAAGATGCTGGAAAAACATTGGGATAAAGTACTAGAACTTTTGACAAATAACTATTTTTAATTGTGTAGTCAAGATTAGGTATGTAATATGACCCTACAGTAAATTAGAAATTATTTAATATGGTTAAACATGCTTAAACTCCCAGGGGAAGAAGGAGAAGGCCTAGTGAAAACCATAACTAGTGAGGAGATACTAATGGCAGTCAGACAACAAAGTACAGGTAAAACCACAGGACAGGATGGTATACCCATGGAAATATGGAAAGTAAAGGAACAAGTGGTAGCCACATTTTGGCCAGGCTCTTTAAATAATGGTATATTAAAAGGGACAGAAGTACAGCAATAATAGTAGTCCTACCTAAGGAAGGAAAAGGCAAGACAAACCCAGAGTCCTACAGGCTCATCTAAGTTGTAATCAAAATTACAAAATGGTTGTGACCGTATCAGCAAATAGCTTAGCGTAGATTCTACCAAGTTTGATTAATCCTGGTCAGTGTAGATTTGTGTTGGGGAGACAGACTTTTAATAACATTAATAAAACATTGCTAACAGAAAAGGATGGACTATAACCAAAGGATAGATCTGTTGGTAGGGTTTGTTGCAGAAAATGCCTTTAATAGAGTAAGCTGGCGATTTTTGAATCCACACACACTACTTTGTCAGGATTCCCTAAGAATTTTATATCATGTTTACCTAAGGGTTTGCAAAGGAGTTAAAGCTAGAATAAAAAGTGTGTGTGTGTGTGTGTGTGTGTGTGTGTGTGTGTGTGTGTGTGTGTGTGTGTGTGTGTGTGTGTTGAAGGCTTTTCAGCCACTGTAGAGGTGTGAGGCAGGGCTGACCTTTGTCTCCATCATTACTTGTACTGTGTCTGGAAATGTTGGCAAACTACATCATGAATTTGGATATACTGAGATATGCATAGGGTCAAATGAGTGAAAAAATATCATTATTCGTCTGTGACATTTTATTGTAGGATACTGGAGATTTTACCATTAAATGCAACTGCAAGTAAGGACATAGAAAATTAGCAAGAAGGGATACATTTTATTTGAGTAAATTAGAAAAGGAGCAGATGTATTAGGAATGAGTAACGAGGGAAAGGTAATAGCTTGGGATTAAGTCAAGCAGAAATTTGGATTGAAAGTTAGAGATTACGTTTCCCTCTGAGAATTGATAACAGTGTATAGACAAAGAGAAAGTGATAGATTGCTAAGTGAAAGACCATCTCTGTTACAGATTTTAGTTGAGTCTAGAACAGAAGCTCTTGTTTAAAAAAGGATATTTAGTAAGGTATATAAACCATTGCATGATAATTATAAGACTTGATTAGAGAAGAAGGAAAAGATTGGGAGGAGAGAATGGAAAGGCAGTTCACAAAGGAGCAATAGGAGGACATTTGTATGGATTTCAAATATGCAACAAAGTGCAAAGATGTAGGATTTGTCATTGGAAGTGTTTTGATAGGCTTAATATTTTAATTTTTATACCCCAAGCAGTCTTCTGAGATTTTTCCACAGGTAGATAACAAATGCTGGAAGTGTTGTGAAAGAGAATAATTTGGAATCATGCTTTCTAAGAATGCAAGAAGTTGGCAGATATAAAAAACCCACACACACTACTTTGTGAGGAATGATAATCAAGGAAATAATTCTGTTGAGCTGGTCTTTTAGGATCTGAAGTGCCCAGACATAGTAAGGCTTTGGCGAAGTTTAATATTGTTGGCTGCCAAAAAGCAACTATAATCGAAGTACTGAAAATTGTAAAGGAGACAAGAAATGGAGGTTGGATCTTTAGAAAGTTGCAGATTACATAGCAATAAATATAATGTGTGAAAAAATGTGTGAAGTAATGTTCGAGGGAACAAGTGAAGTTTACGTGAAGGCAGGAACTGAGCAATTTATGTAATGTTGAAATGAAAGCTGAAGATATTCCTGAAAAAGAAAATATGTACAGTACAAGAAAATAATGAAAAATGCTAATATAGTTTTTCTTTTCTGTGAATGTTTGCATGCATGTGTCATTGTTTAAAATGTTATGATTTAATAAAACTGTTTAAAAAATAACACTCCCCTTAAAAGTCTGTCAGTAATAAAAGGTGGCATATAACATTTCCAGTCTTAACATATATGAAGCACATCGTGTAGCTTCTATAAATATTTTAATTCCCAGGAGTCATTATGTAAAAAAACACTTAGCCACTTTCTCAATGTAAAACATTCTCCAGACAACAGAAAATGTAGATTTTTCACTGCATTTAACCTACCTCATCATAGATATCTCCATTTAGCAGAACAGTTGGCTCCCTATAACAGGTAGATCTTTCTGTCTTCTCAACAACCCCACTTTCAGAACTTTTTCATGACAAGTTTTGCCTTCCTCTTGGAAATAAACTGTCCATTCATAAATCTTCAGACAGGATACGTAGCACAAACACTTTTAGGTACTTACGTATTATCGCAACCAGATTTTCGCGCTTGTGAAATTCATGCTGTCTCATGGAAAGTAGTTGAATTAAGGTGGAAAAGGGAGTGTAAGCAAGTTACGGCTAATGTGCCACACACAGTATTAGGCAGGGAGAGGAATAACTGTAAATTTGTCGACTCCTGCCTCGCTTGTCACACTTTTGCGGTGAACTCCACTCTGCTGTGCCGCAAGACAGATCCTGCTTTGCTGATTACAACTGAGGGTAATGCAGGGTAATCAGAAACATTCCCTGTGAATGCTCATGGCCAATACTCAACTTTTATTTTATTCCTCTGTATGATTTTAACGAGCTATGTAACTGCTATTTGGATCGTAGGGAAAATGTGCAGGTTTTAGACGTTTACATTTTGCATAGAGTATTCCCACTTTTCTGCAGTATCTGAGGGAGAAATTAGGCCAATTGTCTTGACCTCGTATTTTGCATTCCTTTGCAGTATCAACTACATTCCTGTGGTGTGTGTGTTAGGGGAATCAACTAGCATTTCACATTGTTTAGTCATCGGATTTAAACTCAGGTTAGAAAAAAAAATAGTCATCGTTCGGCATGTAAGGAACCACGTTCTTACTATCAGCAGCGACTGCTTGTAAAGGTCTCGCTGCTTGTCTGTAAATTTGAAATGTTTATAAATGGCCAGAAGCTTCACTAAAGGTATTTAACTGCCTAAAATACAATTCCAACACTTCAACAAGCATTACTTATTGCAGATTTGTTGATTTTTCTTTCTGAAAACAAAAGATGCACAACAACTGTTGACAGAATGCAAAAGTTGCAAGCGCGAAAATCTGGTTGCGATGATACGTAAGTACCCACTTTTAACCTAACGGCACCCCATGTTTCCATGTTCCTTTTTGAAAAATCATTCACAAAGTTAGCCTCTGCTTGCTGGAGCAGTCTGCCTCATGAAATTGCAACCATAACTGATTTATCATTGTTTAAAAAAGAATATTGGTACAAAGAATATAAATGCACTTGGCTCTGAAATTATGGATAACCTTTTATTCTTTTTGTACAATTTATTTGGACTTCTGAATTGTTGAATCTGTTTCTTTCTTATGTCTGCTTGCACAGTGCACCGTCATTATATTGGTGTTATAAACACTTCTAGGTATGCTTACTTTATAGCTTCGTTAACTCTCACTTTGCCTTTGTTATTTTACTTGCATATCTAATTATTCTAATTAATCTAATTCACTATCTTTAATCTGCAATTATTATCAGTTGCATACTTTTCATTTTTCTAATTTACTAATTCAGTATCTTTAATCTGCAGTTATTATCAGTTACATACTTTTCATTTTTCAGTGTTCTCCTGTGTACTCCATTTATCTGTAGTGTATTTGTACTCGCGTCTTTTTGTTATTATCCTGCATTATGGGCCAGGTAATGGCAGGAAAGAACCTTATGCCGACCCATCCACTCAGTTTACAAACTCAAAATAAAAACACATATGAATGCCATTCTTAACTGCTGTTCTCCTTTTTGGTGTTACCACGTATGAAATTGCACTTTCCCAGAACAGGAATCGGTATGTTTTTTTCTAGTCATATATGTGCGTATATTTTGAAGTGTAGTATTTCATCTAACCAGTAACTGAAGAAGTACAAAGTGTTTGTGCTCTCATTGGGGAGAGATGGATTAATTTCTATTTGATAGTCTGTGGATGGTTTAGTCTCAATTTTATTAAGACGGAATCCATAATGAACTGATTGATTATTTTTTTTTCAGAAGCCAACCATTTTAGAATTAAGGGCCTTTTTCTTGAACCGTATTGATTGTCTGAGGGGGAGGGGTGCTAAGCTCTAAAAATGACCATGTCATCTGTGTATAGCATAACAGGTGGACTTGGGAGATTTTTTTGGGAGGTTTATTAGTAAAGATAAAAACATGTAAGTGATGGAATTGATCCTTGGATCAATGGACAAGAGTAGAAGAACCTACCTCTACTTTAAAGTTTCTGTTTGAGAGGAAATTGTTAAATTATCTAGCTGTTTTTTTCACTAATGCGTACTGCTAATGCTGTACAAGGTTAGCAGTTTATAGTTTACCAGGCCAATGGCTATGGCCAGGTCAATGAACACTGCTTAAGTTAGTTTTCTTTTGTTCATATTTAGTAAAATGTCATCTGTCAGGGGTCCAGATGACTAGCTTTGTATTTCAGCTGTCTGGAATCTATTTTGTTGGGAGGAGAGTAAATTATATTGGTTTATGCAGATTAGAATTGACTGAAAACTTGCTTTTGTAGGAGTTAACTTAGTAGTGGAAAAATAGATTTGAGTCTGTCTGTGGATGATACTGGGAGTCTTGGGTAGAGATTTGAATGTAGTAGGCTTCCATGTGGTGGACATGATTTTTGGGGGTAACTGATACATGAAACTACTTCTCATAACTTTCACCTTTTGAATGGTGAATTACTGGAAAGAGTTGTGATGTAAGTTGATAGCATTTAAAAACTGTGGTTGATGGGCTTTGAGATATGAAAGAATATGATGATGATAGTTTATAAAGTTAAAGACTTATGGAGTACATGGGAATGTTGGTAGAGCATAATGGAGAGTGAAGTGAAGCTGAGCACAGCATGCCTGAACATAGTGGGAATTCACCCAAAAATAGATTCCAGAGAAGTTCCTTGTTTTTTTTAGATAATGAGCAGAAAATGTTCCTACACCCACAATGCGATGAAAGACATTCATTTAATACCCAACCCTTCACTGTAATTCAGCTGTGAAATATTTAGGAGCTTGCTCGTAAAACTCTGCAAGAGTTCTTACAGATCTTTCAGATTGTGTCCAGTTCTCCTAAAGTAAGGGTGTTGCAGTTTTAAAAGTTTGTGGGAACCAGCACTGTAATACTTAGTTGCAGGAGTGTGATGCAGCAGTGAAGTGGTAGTATTAAATGGGACATAACACGAGGCAGCAGTTAATTATGTAGTCCAAAAAGAGAGTGGTGGGTGAAGAAGTAAAATGCTTAGAAGCTGCAGGGTTAACCATGCTCAACCTTAAGGAGTGGATGGTGTTCTGTATAGCTAGATTTGTCCTGAAAATGCCAAACTTTGTGACACTACAGAGAGGCAGAAAGTGTTAACAAAGCGACTTGCCTGCAATTCTTGTTGGTCTTTGTTAGGAGGCTTCAAGGCAGAAGATTTGTTTTTGGCAAGAGACACCATGTGTAGGACCTCAGCACCTCTTCTTTTGTTTTGAACTTGGGGAACTGAATTCTGAGTATTGAGAAGAGCATTTGTTTTCACAGAATAGTTATTCTTTAGCATATGCAGACATTACCCTAAGGATGAACTCAAGTGAACTAAAGGGGTCACATCTCTCCACCCCAATTAAAAAAAAAAAAAAAAAAAAATTAAGGTGAAGAGGAGCAGAGATTTAAGGCTATGGCTTGTAGCACCCTAAGAAATATGCTGCATTCAGTCTTAACTGCGATTGCCATCCACATGAGACCGGCTAAGATGGCATCTGATAAAGTATCTGGGAAATCATATTATTTATTAAGCTAAAGGAAACCATTTTCCTCATGGCTCTGTCAACTTCTTGTTCCTGCCTGAAATTATGTTCCGTCTCTTCTCAAGTTTATGTACCACTCCCGGTTTTAGTCTTCTATATTCACTTCTGGTCTTACCTTTCCCATTTCCTTAGTATTTTACATTTTGTTCATCCACCGTAAACATTAGCCCAGTTTCAACCACTCTCCCTTACCATCATTCATCCCAAAATGGCAAAATGTAAGACTCTGTTGTAGACTTTCTCCCATCCTGCAAAAAGTTTACTCCACAGCCCACATCCCCATGTTTCTGCTCCACACTTGCAGATAGCATACCTGTTTCTCTCCACTGTTAAAGCACTTGCTCCGCATCTTCTTTTGTTTTTAAGTTTTATTGAAGTAGCATACCATTTATGCAAGAGCAGCGTGTTCTCGTTGTACACTGACTCTTGAGCCTGTAGACCCCTGCAAACCATTCCAAATTTCTTGCTACATCCAGTTTTCTTCCATGTGTCACTCTTCCAATCCTGCTGTTTTGCAAAATTTCAGAACCTTTCCTTTCACACCACTGCATTGTCTATCTGTGTCACCCATAGCCTCCCCTTTCTTTGCCGTAAATTTGAGTAATCTCTGCCAGATTTTGCTACATTGTGCTGAAATGTGACTAGGAAACATTCAGATGACCATAGTGTGTAAAAGCTCCTCTTAAAGAACTTACATTGATGACTTCCATCTGCATTGACTCAGGAGCTTTTCCAACAAGTTCCAAAAGGATAATCAAAAGATTGATCATTATTGTGGTGTTTTGGAAGTTTTCACATTCTTCAGTAAGCATTACTGTCAGTGTCCAGTATTTTGTTTAGCTCACTGTCTTATTAGGCCGGTGTAGGGTTAAGGAAAGAATACCTTTATGACCAGATGCTTCTGCTGCATTTCCAACGAATGCAGTGTGATCATGTGGCTTGTTGACTGATTTATTCCATGCAGTTTGACATTAAGATGTGATAATTCAGTGATGTGAAAAAAGAGAAATGCCAGGTTGTTTAGCTAAACATTGTCATCTGAAAAGTGGCTGTTTCTCTGCACTGTTGATTGATTTTATTTTCTAATGCAGTAAAGCAGATCTGGTTACTGTGGCATCCTTGGTCCAACACAGATCTTAGCTGAACTAAATCATGTTGTCATCCTCCACTTGTTCTGTCTCAAGAAAGGTTGTGAAATGCCTTTAATTTAAACTTCTCAGTCATAGGAAGTTGTTGGTTTCATTAACCTTTTCTATCACCTCTTTCATTATAGGGACTTTGTCACTTAGATTCATTTGAAATCTTGAGACACTAATGTGGTCATTAAACTCGGAAATGCATTCTTCCCAGCCTTGCAGGGAGAGTTTGCCATCATCTCAGATGTGCGCTGCCTGGTCGTATTGTCATTTATTGCAGTAGCCCTTTCATCATAAGAAAATGTCTGTCAAGTCCTTCATTAGATACGGCCGCATGAGTGGGTCCCTAATGAAATATTGACACTGGAAATACAGAGTGCCAAAAGGTGAAAAAAAAAAGACTGAGAACCCAGAGAAGAACGAATCACAAAAATCACGTTTCTTAAAAATTCTATTGGAGGGGCGCAAGCACCACCCACGTGTGTGTGTGTGTGTGTGTGTGTGTATATATATATATATATATATATATATATATATATATATACGTATATACACACAAACACACACACTGGAGAAAAGGGATTATTCTGAGAAATTGCATCTCAGACTTGGTATATGTAAGTCCAGTCTTTTGGCCATTAAGTCCCTGCATTTCAGGCCTTGCCGTAGTGGGTCCTGATGTTTCAAATGTTGCCTACACGAGCAGTGTCACCAACATCAGTGCTTTCACAAAGGCTGAAAAACTGACATGTTTCAGGACATTTGCAGAGATGATCTGTGATGGTTGATAATATGCCTTCCATTAATTTTCGTGATTTAGTATGAGAGGTTCAGTTTTCAAACACTGCCTGTTTCCCTCCTCTTGGCAACTTACATCTGCATACCTGTAAATGTGTTCAACACAATCTTTGACAAAATCTCATTTGAAAATGCCTTCTTTTTTATCAGTTCCATTTATCTAATAGGTGAGCCTAGTTGTTGATTATTCAGAACTCTGACTTTTTTTTTCTATAGTTGGCTGCTAGCGCTGGTCCTGGACTTTCATTCTGTGAGTTCACAGCTGTTGTCTGAGACTGTCAAATGGATATGTTGTGACGTTATGACATTTCATTTTGCTTTCCTCATGCGTGGCTATGGTTTCATAACATTTAAACAGAAAATGGAACCTGTGTTCAATGCTGAAATTCTTCCCAGACAATGAACTTTTGAATCAAAGCTTTCATTATTACTTTTTTACTATCTTACTGTGATGCCCGTGCACCGGCCCAGTAATCAAGGAGCCTCAATCCTCACCACTAGCACCAGTGAGGGGCATCCACATTGGGAGGATAACACGTACACACACAGTAAAGTATAATTTCCCTTAAGAGCACACAGAGATCACAGTCAGTCTGGGGCTGGTTTCTCCCTTTCTCTCCAGATCCCCATTAAGACTTCCCACTGGCACAGCTATAGAGTACAGATCTCAGCCTAGTGGTCAAGCCAAAACCTCCAGGACCCTCGCTGTCCAACCAGTGCTTCATGTCCCTGCCTAAGTAGATGACAACACACACTTTGAGATATGAGTTATATACAAACACACAGACACTCTTGGGGAAGTCTGGCACAGGTTCTCCAGCTATGCCTCCTCCTCTCCAGACTGTAAAGTAGAAATCACTGCCATCAACCACTATTTATCAGTTACTAATATAGGCCCTTACCAGAGGGTGTTCAATTTTACTGTGCAGCATTATTATCCAGCTAGTAAGTGTGATGAACAGCAAGACTATTGGAGTGGTTTAGTGCAGTATCACCAAACACATGCAAAGTACTCTAAGAGCTTAAATTATGTCTACACAAAACAGCCACAGTTGAAAGGTTCAAAATATTTAATAATAAATATTAAAAACACAAGACAATACTTATTCATTCTTCACAATGACATTTGATATTACAGGGTTTAGAAATATCAGGAAAATGCTTTACAATAATACTGTAGGATAGTTTGACATAAATATAAAAAACAACTAGACTAATCTGGCTATATTCTATCTGTCTTGAAGAGAAATACTAAGTTCTAAATACCACTTACATACAGAACAAGCAAGTGCTGGTGAGTAGATGTTCTTACTAGATCCAAGACGAGATGCACAATGTTATTCTTTCTTTCTGTCCTTAAATTGATATTACACAGGACTGATGAATCATTTCAGATTACATCATTCTTGACACTTCTACTTAAGTTTCCAGGCTAACAGAACTCAAAATTTAACATTTCTATTTGATCTTGCAGCTGCCAGGTAACAACAGTAATAAAAGACACTTTACATGTAAAACCTTAGTAATTGTCTCTTAAATTAAGACAATAGAAAGAATTTCCAGCCCAGACATCCTATCTCTCAACTTGAGATCAAATAGTCATAAAATCCTTTGCTTATCAGGTTTCTTCCAACAGGGTGCACTGTGGTTATATTTTTGAAGCTCAGAACATGCACAATATTCTTAAATTTGTTACACAAACCTCTGGATCATATTAATATTTACAATGACACAGAATTATTTACAAAATTCTATCTAGCTAGGCTGGCAGCCTTTGCACTTACATTTATAGATATTATGATATTGTAATGATAAGAACCCATATAAACACTACCAAAAACAAAATAATAAGCTGGGTAACGTAAAGTTATGTGAAGTGTTTGTTTTGTGTCAGCGTTTGATGGAATTTCCAACAGCACTGTAGATTTTTCTGCAACTGCAAATGCAATTTAACAAAAAGTATTACCACAGTGAAAGTAAAGTATGTCTGGATTTTAAGTTCAACTTGAATGGTAAACCATCTGCCATATGGTAAAGTGGGGTGGTGGATAAAACCTTGACATTACATCTGCTTTATTCAGTCTTTATTTTAAGCAAGAAATGTCTTTATTAAATTATCTCTTATGACACAGTCAGTCATACATTTATATAAATGAAAACAAATCATATTGACATAATCTTAGTTGCAAGCATTATACTTCACAAACCATGTTGACATAATTTTAGTTGCAAACATTATACATCACTTAGAATCTACCCAGTCATTGTAAAGTCAGACATTATATAGCTAATTCATATCCTGCCTTCTTTTAAACCCCATTCCTCCCCTGTATGTGTTGTTCCCACAATTCCCATTCTCTGCATGTAATTTGCTCCTACCCTTTTGTAAAGATCCCAGTTCTAGTTGTTTTATCTCTGTGCTTTATTCACTACTTCTAGTACAGTTGGTTTAGACTTTGATTTCCATTTTCTAGTAATTGCTTTGTAGGCGGCCAGCATAATTAGACTCAGCAAGGCCTTACTGTGAATAAGTCTGACCAGTCTCAGCTGTAAGACCATTGAATATATCATCACAGACCTCATCAGTAAAGACATATGCAACCTCCATACCCTAGATTCGACCCAGTTTGACTTTGCCAAAGGCAGATCCTGCCTGTTAAACCTGGAGGATTTCTTCAAAAATGCGACCAGGGCCACTGACAAGGGCAAATCTGTCCCCACAGCATACCTCAACTAGGCCAATCCTTTGACACAGTCCCATGCTCAGGCATTACCAATAAACTTAACAAACTGAATGTAAACCCCTTTGTTTTAAGATGAGTTGCCATCTGGCTCACAAACCAAAGTGGGTGACTTCACATCAACCAGCAGACCTTTTACCAGCAGGGTTCCACAAGGGTCATTGTTGGGACCCCTACTGTTTGGTATATGCTTCTCAGAAGTTCAGGCCAAAACTAAGGGAATGTGACTGACCAAGTCTGCAGATGACTGCAAACTGGGTGCGATTATCAAATCCCCAAATGATTAGTATACTTCAGGTGGGTCTTACACAGACGAATGACTGGTGTCTTAGTCATGGTCTCAAACTAAATGCAAAGAAATGCATCATCATTCCCTTCAGTAAAATCAATGTCGCTTCACACTATCAAATTAACAGCAGTACCCAATGTACCTATGAAGTGGTAAGGGATCTGGGATCACAAGTAGACTGTGATCTTAACTTTGACCACCATGTGTCTACTGTAGCAAGGAAGGCCTTCTGTGTAGCACACTTGAATAACAAAGGCATTGCCTCTAGAATAAAGAAGGTTATAACTCCTCTATACTCATCACTAATCAGGCGCATAACTGAGAATAACACGCCTTTTGGCATGTATCGCACAAAGGGCCTGCAGCAGTTGGAGACACCTTAGAGGTTTCTAACAAAGAAGATCAAGGGACTCCAGCACATGCCTTACACAGACCAAGTAAAGTCCCTGTCACCTTTACTCACTAACGTATAAACTTCTTAGGTGAGACTTATGCCTGTCTTGTAGAGTAATCTCTGACCCAAACCTAATGAATTTGCTGCAAATGGGACTAGAGCTACCATGCCAGGGACCTAAATATGGCCTGCGACTTGAATAGGACGTGCTGGAGGGACAGATTTGTCTTTCAGTGACTGCTGCATCTTTAGAATAGGCTGCCAATTCATATGAAGCTGAGCACCTGTATGACAGTGTTCAAAAGGAACCTGAACTAGTGGGTGAGGCACCATAAATTCATACTGGGGATAGTGCCCACAACCCTCCTGGATGTGGGCAGTCATTAAATACAATCCTGTGTATTGACTAGAGTATCTGTGGTATTGCCTTGAGATGGAACGGCTAGGTGTAAAATGACCTTCGGGTTGATAGCCTAGAAACCTCCTGTGATCCTACTATGTCTAGGCAATTTCGATTCTGTATCATAGCTCAGAAAAATAATTTCCCTGTATATACCAATTTGCTTACCCAGTATCTCTGATAGAGTAGTCTGCATGGAATCTTTAAAGTCTGCCAACTCATTACACTCCGAGAAAATGTTTCCAGTTACTTCTTTCTTCCCTATCACACCTCCAACATTTGCTGTCTACCAGAGGAAAAATTCTCTGGAGTCTACTTGGGGTATAAGAATACCTATATAAACATTTCCAAGCAAAAATCCTAAAGCTTCTAGATTTTGTTGCCTGTTTAGGAGACCTATGTATATACCCTCATTGTTTAATTGTGAATTGCTTATCCAGTCTCTCTTCCCAATCTTTTCTAACCTCATTGATTTTTATAGTTATCATGCAATATTTTATATGCTGTACTAATTATTCCTTTTTTTTTTAACAGCAGCTTCTGTTCTAAATTCTACTAAAAACTCTGCCAGTGCTGGTCTTTTGTTAAAGACCCCCTATTTCTTTCTCTTTGGCTGTAGTCTATCAATCCTTGATAGGGAAGGCAATCTCTAGCCTGCAGTCCAAATAATTCCTGCCCTCTTTCCATTCTGTTACCTTTCCCTGTCTGATTATTTGCTCCCAGTACCTTGGATGCTCTTCGTATTTCACTGTTGCAGTCATTACATTTGGGTAATCTGCTGGCAGGATGCCCTCAGTCGGCTTGATTAACAAAGTCTTGGGTCCTGCGTCGGTTGCTGTCCCTTCTTCCATGACGTTAGGTCGTCAGGTGTATAAAACATGCAGCCGATGCCATTACATCAGTCTTTCTTGCTGTGCGGTGCCCGAAGCAGAGGCAGTTTGCAAGTGCCGGTCGGCCGACTCCTGAAATTTTCATTTTCGAGTTTCATAACCGAAGTCTTCAACTAAAAAGCTAAGTACCCCGTTGGAGAAACTTTTTCTTGTTCCTTACCGATGTCAGTAAAAGTTAATAATTGCATTACTTGTGGGAAGCAAATACCTCATAAGGATTTTCATTTGTACTGTATTCCTTGCCTAGGCCCTGACCACAATGTCCCTTGCTGTCGGTTTTGTGCTAAATTTAATCAACTCACTATTAAACGTCGGTATATTTTTGCTTCTAAATATTTTGGCTCACGCTTTAATTATCCATAAATGTTGTTGGTTAGCAATCCGACTACCGGAATACCTAAAAAATGCAAGATGGAGACAGGCCGCCGAAGTCCAGAACTGACTACGCTTCTCCTAAGCCAGTCGCCAGTTCGCCGGTACTCATGTGCTTTCGCAGCCCCTGATACTCGCTATTTCTGATTCGCAGGCCTCTACTGAGACCCATTCTGAGTCCGGTATGCCGCGAGATGCTTCAATTATGGAACCCGCAGATGTCTCTACCTTAGATGGGTCCGGAGCCGCTTTGCAGGCACAGGCTTCTGAGGGTGTTTTCAGGCCTACAGATTTGTATATTAGACTGACACCATCTTCAAAACTAAGGCCAAAATCTAAATCTATGTCCAAAAAAATGACGCCTGGGCCACGAGTGCAGGCCCCTATGCCTAAAAAACAAATTATCAAAATGGCTGAAGATTTAATTACTCTGATTAGGGGTAGCCACCCACCCCCTTCTAAGAGGCCTAGGCAACACATTAATTATGAATCTTCTGAACAGGATTCTATTTCTTCTGACTCTTCCAGTGATCAGGATTTGTCTATACCTACTTATGAGGACTCCGATGCATAAGATTCCATTCCTTCTGCCCCTCCCCCCCTGAGGATTTTTCTTTTGAGGAAACTTTACATACCTTAAGGGAACATTTCCACTGGGAAAGTCAAGATTTCTCTGAATCTAAAAAGAGACAGGGATTTTCTTCTTCTTCCTCAGCATAGGCCTTTGACTATATCTCCTGTTCTAGACATCGTTGATGATGTTTTTTTCAGAATCTAGTATGGCTCCTGATTCTCTGCCTCCGGCTCCTTGTAAGACAGATAGATACTACAGGGTTCCTGACTCCCACAAATTCCTTTTCAAAAATCCTCCTGCAGATCCTGAAACCATTTCTCAGGGTCCCAAGGGCATTAAGGCCTCTACTGCTAAAAATCCTACCCCTTCTGACAGAGATTCCAGGGCGCTGGATAGATGGGGTAAGAAGGTTTACACTTCTGCAGCCTTGGCAATCAGGGCTTTAAACTGTCAATTTCATATGCTTAAATATCAACAGCATATCATGGGACTGCTTAAACAGAAAAAGATGCTAATTTCTGACTGTGTGGAAAATAAGGATTTACAGAATTTATTGCATTCAGCTGAACAAGTTGGAAAACATACTTTGCAATGTGGTTTTGATTCTTTGGAGGCATCTTGCAGGGCTGCTGTAACTGGGTCTGTGCCAAGAAGGCATGCTTGGCTCAAAGAGCAAACTCAGCCTGATCATGTTAAAGCAAAATTGTTGGATGCTCCTTTACAACAGGACTGTCTCTCTGGTAATAAGGCTGAAAAAAATAAAAAAAATGGAAGATAAAGCTAAATCTATGCAAACTGTGAAGGATTTCTTACAAGTGCAACCTCCAAGATTTAGTAGGCACTGGCCTACTAAGAACTGGTCCTTTCCAGTTCCTTTGAGAGCCACTCAAGTTAAACCCAGACATTCCAGAGGCTCCAGGTTTCAGTCACAAGGGACTTTTAGAACAAAACAATGGGGTGCCTCCTTCTCCTCCAAATCTGGAAACAACAAGGCACCTCCCTATGGTAAGCAGTCTCATTGACTTCCCTTTACACTTACCAAGCACTTACCTTTTAGTTGCCCCTTTGGGGGGAAAACTGACACTTCTTGCAAGAAACTGGCAACTTATAACCCAGGACAAATGGGTTTTAAATATAGTATCCCAGGGATATAGATTTCATTTCCACACGTTGCCAATCCAAAACGGATGGCCAGACCTGCCCCAAATCAGTGGACAGAGGCCCAAGGCCCAGAAACAAGTACTGACCCTCATGAACATGGGGGCTATTAAACCATTACCAGAAGAGGAAAAGGGACAGGGTTTCTATTCAAGACTTTTCCTGGTACCTAGTAAAGACAAATCATGGTGTCCCATTCTGGACTTATCTACTCTAAACACATTTCTGGACATTCCAAAATTCAAGATGCTGACTCTTTAACAGTTGCTTCCTCTGTTAGGCAAGGATGCCTGGTTGGTACCTCTAGACTTAAAGGAGGCGTACCTGCATATCCCAATCAGGGAATCTTGCAGACGATACCTCCACTTCAAAGCAGGCTATTTGCATTACCAGTTCTCTGCACTGCCCTTTGACTTATCTACTGCACCCAGGGTTTTCACAAAGTGCCTGGCTCCATTAATTGCATTTTACAAGCAAAAAAAAAAAATTCAAATATATCCATACCTGGACGATTGTCTAATTCAGGCAGAAAACAGGGACATTCTTCTAAAACATCTGGCGTTTGTAAAAAGGGTTCTAACTAGTCTAGGGTACACCATAAATGAAAAGAAATCACAAGTGGTACCCTCTCAAAAAATTACATTCCTGGGTGCAAGCTTGAATACAGCTGCCCAGATGGCTTACCTTACGCCAGAAAAGCAAATTCATTTGGTAACTTACTTCAAACAGGTGAACACAAAAACCCTGCTATCTGCAAGACAAATTTTGCAAGCCTTGGAGTTCATGGCCTCCTGCGTTCTTCTAATTCCATATGCAAGACTGCATATGAAGAAACTTCAGTGGTACTTAAAAGGTTTATGGCGTCAACATTGTCACAGCCTGGAAACGATGATTCCTATCATACCTTGCCTGCAACTAGAGTTCCTATGGTGGGCAGAGGCCTGCCACCAAAACAAGGCACTGCCATTCACTCCACCCCCTGCCGCCCAAACCCTAACTACAGACGCATCAGACTATGCTTGGGGGGCTCATCTGGCAGGGAAGAGCATTCAGGGCAAATGGAGCCCAAATCAAATGCACCTACATATCAATCAAAAAGAGTTGCTAGCTGTACAGAATGCACTGACAGCCTTCAAGGACTACCTTCATCCAGGACAATTAATGATAAAGCAGACAACACCACAGTTGTGTGGTACATAAACAAGCAGGGGGTACACACTCCTACCTCCTTTGCAAGACTAACAATGACATTGTGAAACACTGCCTTGACCTATCAAATACAATTAGAAGCTCAATTCCTGCCAGGAAAGCTGAATACTCTGGCAGATGAACTAAGCAGAAATCTCATGGACCCACACGAATGGAAATTGGAACCATGGATTTTCAACATGTTGACACGCAAATGGGGGAGTCCAGACATAAATCTTTTTGCCTCACCCCAGAACTATCAGTTGGACAAATTCTGCACAAGAACTCATCACAAAAAAGCCTGGAAAGTGGATGATCTGTCATTCAGCTGGAAAAACCTCCGTCTATGTTTTTCCCCCTCTGCCTCTGCTCTCCAAAGTTTTACTAAAAGTCAAACAGGACAAACCAAAAATGATTTTGATTGCTCCAGACTGGCCTCGCCAACAGTGGTATCCACTCCAGCACAATGTATCACACCTTCCTCCCTGGCACCTGCCTCAGACACCTTACTTACTGTATCAGCAGAACAACACACTCCGCTCCAAATTTTGAATCTTTCTGTGTGGCTAATCACTTAAATTCACCCTTAACATCCCTCAGCCGGTGATGGATGTCATTTGGAGGCAAGAAGGCCTAGTAATAGAAAATCTTATGCTGACAAATAGAAAATATTCTGTGCCTGGAATCGATCACAAGGGATAAGCACAGCAGTGCCCAATATTCCTAAGATTTTACAGTATTTAACTGAGATGTTTCACAAGGGCCTGTTTTCTTCCATAAAAATCCATGCCTCAGCCATTTCAGCTCATTACAACACAGAGCCTCCCCTCTTCTCTCATCCTCTGCTAAAGTAGTATCACAGAGAGGCCAAAAACTTAAGACCCACCCAGGAGAGCTCCAACCCCTGCCTGGGACCTCAGTTTTGTATTGGAAAAATTCACTCAACCTCCTTTCGAGCCAGCTGCTATTGCAGACTTAAAATTTCTCTCCTGGAAAACAGCTTTCCTTTTAGCAGTCATTTCAGCTAGAAGGATTTCCGAATTACAGGCTCTTTATGGCAGTGGAGCCTTTCATTATTTTTCATGCGGACAGGGTGTCTCTCAGGACAAATCCATCCTTCATGCCTAAGGTGGTATCCAGTGTGGCTCTTAATCAGACCATTCATTTGCCAACTTTCTTTCCCAATCCACAGAACAAGGGGGAGCGGATTCTGCATTTATTGGATGTACACAGACAACTTTTAGATTTTACTTAAACAGGACAAAATCTCTAAGAAAATCTGAACAACTACTGGTGGCATTTGCTGCAGGGGCAGAGGGAATGGCTATTTCAAAGCAGACTATTTCAAAATGGATAAGCCATTGTATTCGTTTCTGCTATATGCACCTGGTAAAAGTATCCCCCAGGGGATCAGATCTCATTCCACTAGGGCGGCATCTACTTCTGCAGCCTTTCTCAGAGGTGTTCCTACCAGAGACATTCTAGAAGCTGCTACCTGGAGCTCACTTCATACGTTTACCAAACATTACCATTTACCTTTCTTCTCTAAATCCAGAGCTGGCTTTGCCACTGCTGTCCTGCAGGGCCTTATAGCTGGTCCTAATGCTGTATAAATCCATCCTCCTAACCATATCTTTGGGAATCTACCCAAATGTAATGACTGCAACAGTGAAACATGAAGAACATAGTACAGTTGTGTACACTTACCATAAATGTAGATGTTCGAGTGTATTCACTGTTGCAGTCCTGGTTACCCTCCTTCCAACCCCCTGTTTTCCTCTTAGTATACCTCTACTTTCCTTTGCTATGCTTAAAAGCCTTTTTGGTGTATTTGTTTTTTTTGTTGGAGGTATATCTTTGTGCTTTTATGTTTAATTGCTTCCCATTATGGGGGCACCTGACATCTGGGGCAAGAAAAACTGATGTAATGGTGTCAGTTGCATGTTTTATACCCCTGACGACCTGATGTCATGGAAGAAGGGACAGCACCCGACGCAGGACCCAAGACTTTGTTAATCATGCTGACTGAGGGCAACCTGCCAGCAGATTACCCAAATGTAATGACTGCAACAGTGAATACACTCGAACGTCTACATTTATGGTAAGTGTACACAACTGTACTTTCTTTTACCAGTTTTCTCCCAGTAAATTCAAGCCGCCTGTCTGTATCCCTGATTGCAGTCATCCCTATCGGCAGAATTTCCTTTCTCATTTCCTGTGTTGGTTTAGTTCATAGAATACTTACTTGTTTGTGTCTTTCGGCTTTTCCCGGTTAGGGGTCGCCACAGCAGAACTCCGGTCCGCTAATGATTGGCAGTTGAATTTTACATACCGGCTTACCAGGCCTGACGCACAACCTTCAACGAAGGTACGCCCATTCATGCATGTCTCCATGCAGGAGATGCTCTAGCTGAGAATCGAACCGGACAGCGTCTTACTGTGAGACGACAACGCTACCGCAGCACCACCATACTGCTACTTTGAATATAATATTCTGTATGATTATTGTTGTTATCCTGAAAGATCTGCATCCAAAATCTTAATCTCTCCCTGTTTCTTGAGCTTCCCCATGTTTCATCATCATCCCTTTACACTTTGAATTATAGGTTTCTCCTTGTGCTATATATAGGAACCTTAACTATGTAGCTCAGAAATACCCCTTCACATCAGGTTATCCCAGTCTACCTTGTTCTGTTGGAAGAATCAGCTTATTCCACTTGACTCTTGCCATCTTCCCCTCCCAGATGAAATCCTTCAGCTCTTTATTAATTTCTATCCACGACTTTTTATTTTTACATTTGTTAACTGGGTATGTCAGACTGATCAATAGCCCATTTTCAGCGGAGGCCCGTGGAGGAAGCCTCATAAGAAAAACAAATTACAAACAGAGGATAATAGTAATTACAAGAGTTTTTTTTAAAAACATGAGTTTTTTGCATACAAAATTGAGATACTTATAGTTTGATTAAGTCATAACAAAAGATATATGTGTATGCTCAACTTCTCCTCTGGTTGGTAAAAAAAATTGCCTGACCTGTGTATAAGACTAAAGGGACTAAAAGCATTTTAACTGCTTGTCTCTTACTGTCCTTTGCTGTATAACAGAACTTCCAGTTTCTCAGTATTTTTTATTTAATATCTTTTGTTTAATCTCTTGAAAACTAAATATGTGGATGATGTTTGTAGGATGGCATTAGCTGCATCACTGTAGTGTTTTCAGTATGGTTTGGTAGCTCCCTTGACATGGCAGTCACCTCACAGTAGCAGGGGGTCCGAATGGAGAAATGATAAATCAGCAAGCAAAGGAGAGTAGTACTGCTGGAATTTGAATTCACCCTCAAGTCTTGGTGAGTACCTTCACGAGGTGGAAGTTTTTTTCACAAAATCCCACCAAGGCAACACTGATGTATGGACTGTATTTTGTATAGCACATATTATGAACAGAAGTAGGTTAAAAAAACAGAAAAGATAGCTGAGTACACAAGACACATGATAAAAAAGTGTCCAATCCTGGTAGGCACACTGGTGCTAGGACTGGAAAAAATTACAGTGTAGAATCCTCAATGCATGGAAATATTCCTACATTGGAGCTAAGCCAGGCTTGGAGAGGGCCCATTGGAGAAGTAAGTATTAGTCCACAAAAATCACAAAAACAAAAAAAGTCATAAGGACAGTAGGGTTTACTGTTGAGTGTAAGCAAGAAATTATGTCTTGTTATTATTATGCAAGAAGCCAAGAATTTCCAGACAGAAGATGAACAAAAAGTTGAGAGAATTTGGAGGAAAGAAAAATACTTGCTCAAGAAAAACTGTCAGAAGCTTCAAATAAAAATGTATATTATATTATTTATTTATTTTAACATTATTTTACCAGGATAAATCCAACTGGACACAAAGTGTCTGTTTTCAGTGGAGTCCTGGGGAGAAAAGCTCCAAGGAAGTTAACAGAGTACATACATGGTTTAGATAACAATAAAAAACTGGTATACAAGGTAAGAGAAACAAAGAAGTACAAGAACAGTTTTGTAAAACAATAAGATACTCAAACAATAATATACTCCGGAGTAGAACCCCTATTTGTAATGTTTACAAAAAAAGTACATATCAGGCGAGTATTTCAGGTAAAAATATAGTGTATTCAATGGAAGCATACAGCGGGTCACTTATCTTGAGTAGTGGGTCTTCAAGGGGGGGGGGGGGTCTTTGCAGTTGCAGAGAGTGTTAGCATAGAAGTGTGAATTAAGAAGGCCCTTGAAGGTGCTTGTGTGACTTTGTAGCCTGAGTTCAGGTGGGAGGGTGTTCCATACTTTAGCAAAATCATAAGAGAATAGGGCCTCCCCAGCGCTGTTATTGCATGGGTTGATTTCAATCAGGTTTTTGTTACATGAACGTAGTTCCCTTTTGGGGTTGTAAAAGTTTAGTATGTCAGCTAGGGCAGGGCTCTTCTCAGGATGAAAAAGAATTTGATGGGCTATGATCAGTTGGTGGTAGAGTAGGAGGTTTGGAAATTCTAACCAGTGCAGTTTAATTAGGGATTGGCAGTGGTGGGAATGTGATCTATTATTGGCAGCAAACCTAGCTATTTTATTGTAGCATGTGGAGAGTTTGTTCAGGTTAGTTTTGTTAATGTTGGTGAGGACTGGAGAGACGTATAGTAGTGTTGATAAGAGATGGGTTCTGGCTGCTGCTGTTCTAGTTTTGGGGGTTAGGAATAGTATGCAATGATATAGGCAACCAAGTTTTTTATGGACATTAGAGATAGTTTGGGGTACGTGCTTATTAAATTTAAGTTGTTGATCAGTAGTGATGCTTAAGAGTTTGGCCTCAGTTACTGGGGTGATGAGGGTGCCATTGGTTGACATGATGTTAAAGGTGGCGGAGGAGTGATTGATTGGGTGGAATAGTACTAGCTGTGTTTTTTTGGGGTTTAGTATTAGTTGGCAGTTGTTTAGCCAGTTCTCTACCTCAGTGAAGGATTCCTGGGCTTTACTTTGTAGTAATTGCATGCTTGGTGCTGAGCAGATTAGAGTAGTGTCATCCACATACTGGGCGATGTTGGCTTTAGTGGTAGCTAGGTGGAGATTATTTGTAAATATGTTGAAGAGAAGGGGACCAATGATTGAACCTTGTGGGACACTGCATGTGACAGGGAGTAGGGGGATAGGGAGTTGCCCCATTTGACAGATTGTGACCGGTTATTTAGGTAACTGTAAAACCATTTTAGGGTGGAGTCATCGAGGTTGAGTTCTGCTAGGCAGGTGAGGAGTTTGCTATGGGAAACTGTATCAAATGCCTTGGATAGGTCTAAGAAGGTGGCAGAGACCAGCTTCCCTTGGTTCCTATGCAAGTTTATGGTATTGGAGAAGTTAATTAGAGCAGTGTTGGTGCTATGGGAAGGTCTGAATCCATGTTAGGTTTTAGTTAAAAGGTTGTTAGTTAACAGATGGGTAAGGATTTGGTGGTGGATACATTTTTCTGGAATTTTTGAGATGGGTGATAGGATAGGACTGGGACGGTAGTTGGAGAGGTCAGTAGATGGACCTCCCTTGTGGAGAGGGATGATATATGAGGTTTTACATAATGAAGGAATGGAATGCAAGAAGATATATCTGTTAATGAGTAGGGAGACTGGGTAGGCGATGGCCTTGGATGCAATTTGGAGATATTGAACTGGGAGACTGTCGGCAGCTAGGTTGGTAGCTTTGAGTTTAGCTAAGAGATTTTGAATGGTTGTAGTTGGAACTGGGTTAAAAGTTAAGGGGGTGGAGTTAGTCTGGTAGTTTAAGGGTTGATGTTGGATCATGGGTGATTATTGCACTTATCAGGTTCAGTATTGAAGAGGTAAAGTAGTTATTAAAACTAGAGGCTGTGTGTGGATCAGTACCTATGATATCTGGGGGTGGTGTGGTGGCTTTACCAGGCTGGAGGATGTTGTTCGCTGCAGCCCAGAATTTCTGTGGGTTGTTATGTTTACATTGTAGGGAAATATAGTAGTGTTTCTTGTCCAACCTAATCTGCTTTTTTTGCTTTATTTTTGAGCTCAGCAAAGCTTTGCCTATTTACAGGAGTTTTGTATTTTTGCCAAGTTGTCCAAGCTTTGTCTCTAGTCTTGAGTAAGATTTTTGTGGCTTTGTTTAACCAGGGGGCAGGGTTACTTCGCAATCTTATAGTTTTTAGTGGGGCTAGTTGGTTTAAAATCTCTAGGAATTTGGCATTTAAGTATTCTACTGCATTATCCAGGGGAAGGGTTTTTATAGAGCCCAGTCACAGGATTTTAGGGCTTCTGAGAATTGTTCTGGGGAGAATTTTTTTGGGAACGGATTTAAGAGACCGGTGGTGTTAGTAGATTTTATTTTGTGCTGAAGGAGAAAGGTTGGGTTATGGTCACTGAGGGAGTGGGTAATATTCCAGATAGGTGGACAGTATTGGTCTGGTTAGTCAGGATCCAGTGTAAGGTGGATTCACATTTGGTGGATGTTCTTCATCTCACATTGCTGCAGTCCTTACATATGGGTAGTCCGCTGTCCTCGGTCGGCCCGAATACCAAAGTATTAGGCTGACGTCGGTCATGGGCGCTCAGATCTGACATCAGAGCGTCAGGGTATAAAAGCGCATGACCGACGTCATATCCTCTGTCTTTTTTGCAGCATGGTCCGATGCAGAAGCAGCGTTGCAAGTGCCGTTCGGCGTTCTGAAATTTTCGTATTCTGAGTTTCAGACCGAAACCAAGTTGGGCTAAGTACCCCGTTGGGGAATATTTTTGTTTTTTCTTGCCTCAGTTATTTCCGGATGTCAGAAAAAGTGAATAATTGTATTTCTTGTGGGAAACAGATACCGCATAGGGATTATCACTCTCTTTGCATTCCTTGTCTGGGACCGGACCACGACGTAGTCGGGTGTCAGTTTTGTGCTAGGTTTAATAAGCGCACTATAAAAAGAAGGTTAGATTGTGCTAGGTTAGTCTTTGGTAAGCGGTGTAATTATAATATGCCGTCGGATCCTCTGACACCCGCTTCCACGAAGAAGCGCAAAGACAAATCCTTGAAACCTAGACAGGTTGATTCGTCCGTTTCGGACGCCGGTCTTGCAGAACCTACAGTGGAGCAGGTGGATCCGGCTGAAGTTTCTGTTGAGTCTCAGGGGGAAACTTTGATTTTGCAGGATGTGGCCTCACAGGAGTCAGGTCAAGCTGAAGGGGCCTCTCAGGTTACTGTTCTCCCTTCTATGCCTAAGGTGGTTAGGCCTTCTGCTACTATTTCTAAGGGCAGGTCTGTTTTGCCTTCCTCTGGTGTCCCTCCAGATACTTCAGGGTCTGTGCCTAAAAAGCACATGCTTAAAATGGCAGAAGATTTGATTACTTTAATTAGAGGTTCTATGCCCCCTCCTGATAAGAGGCCCAGGGTGGAGCCAGAGTTGGAAAGTTTGGATCAGGCCTCAGATGACTCAGACTCTTCTGCTGTAGATATTCAAGATTTTCCCCCTTATTCGGATTCTGATGCAGAGGATTCCACTCCTTCTGCTTCTCCTCCAGAGGATTTTTCATTTTCAGAAACTCTGCATTCCATGAGGGAGCATTTTAAGTGGGAAGGACAGGATTTCTCTGATTCACGGAAGAGGGTTAGGGAATTCTTGTTTTTACCACAGCATAGACCCTTGGCTATACCTCCTGTTTTGGATGTTGTTCAAGATGTTTTCTCAGAGGCTTCCCTTAATCCAGATTCTTTGCCTCCTCGCCAGTTAAACCGGACAGGTATTACAGGGTGCCTGAGGCTCATAAATATCTGTATAAGAGTCCTAGGGCGGACCCAGAAACTATTAGTCAGGGGCCTAAGGGTGTCAGAGCTTCTGTTGTAAAGAATCCGGTTCCTCTAGATAAGGAAGCTAGAGCTTTGGATAGATGGGGTAAGAAGGTGTATACCTCTTCTACTTTAGCAATGAGGGCTTTAAATTGCCAGTTTCATATGTTGAAATATCAGAATTTCCTCCTTTCTCAGCTAAAATCTAAAGTGGATGCTTTGGCAGAGGGCATAGAGTGTAAAGAATTGCAGGATTTAGTACATGTCTCTGAACAGGTGGGTAAGCATTCTTTGCAGTGTGGTTTTGATGCTGTACAGGCCTCTTCTAGGGTGGCTGCCACTGGTTCAGTTCTTCGTAGGCACGCCTGGCTTAAGGATCAGAATTTGTCCGAGCATGTTCAAACTAGAATTCTGGATGCTCCTTTACAGTCTGAAGTTTTGTTTGGTCCCCCTGTGGAGTCGGTTTTGAAGAAAATGGAAGACAAGGCTAAGTCCATGCAGACTGTTAAAGATTTTTTGCAGGTGCAACCTCCAAAGTTTAGTAGAAATTGACCTACTAAGGGGTGGACCTACCCTTCTTCTGATTCTCAGTCTAGGGGTAGATCTAGACGTGGCAGGGGCAGAGCTCACAGTACATTCAGGCCTAGAACTTGGAGTTCACCTGCACAATCTGCAGGTGAGGGCAGGGGCCAGTCCTTTCGTAAACAGGCCCAATGACCTGCATTTTCAGCTGCCAGATTCTTCTTCCCTGGCAGCTCCTTTGGGAGGAAAGTTAGCAATCTTCAAGCAAAACTGGCTTTTAGTCACCCAGGACAAATGGGTATTGGATATTATAAACCGAGGCTACAAGTTCTATTTCCATACATTGCCTCCTTTCAAAGGCATGCCAGACGTTCCTCCTCGGCAAAGGATAGAGGCTCACAAGCAGATTTCTTTACTTCTTCAAATAGGAGCTATACAGCCAGTTCCTCTGTCAGAAGTGGGACTAGGATTTTATTCTCACCTGTTTCTAGTACCAAAGAAAGGGAACACGTGGAGACCAATTTTGGATTTATCTATCCTCAACACTTATCTGGACATTCCGAAGTTCAAAATGCTGACGTTACAACAGCTTTTACCTCTGTTTGGAAAAGATCACTGGATGGTAACTCTGGATCTCAAAGAGGCTTATCTTCATGTTCCTATCAGGCCCAGTTGCAGGAGGTACCTGCGTTTTCGGGCTGGAAATTTACATCATCAGTTCTCTGCATTGCCCTTTGGCTTATCTACTGCGCCCAGAGTGTTCACAAAGGTTCTGGCTCCAGTGATAGCCTTTTTCAGGTTAAGAGGAATACAGATTTATCCTTATTTGGACGATTGCCTGATTATCGCACAACACAAAGACGAACTTCTGCATCATCTACAGTATGTGATGGTAGTGTTAAGATGCCTAGGGTATTCTGTGAACGAAACAAAGTCCAGTCTAGTACCCTCTCAGGACATGTGCTTTCTGGGTGTGAGACTGAATACAGCTTCCCAGATGGCCTTTTGACCCCGGACAAACAAAGAAGCCTTTCTCTTTATTTCCATCAAATGTCTCTACAGTCCAGGCTGACTGCAAGGACAGTCCTTCAAGCCTTGGGGTTCATGGCATCTTGTATTCTGGTGCTTCCCAATGCCAAACTGCATATGAGGAAGCTTCAGTGGTATCTCAATAATGTATGGACACAACACTGCCAAGATCTAGACACTGTCATTCAGATAATACCTTGCATTCAGAAAGAATTTTTGTGGTGGGCTCAGGAATGTCACCTAAACAAGGGACTCTCTGTGACCCGACCAGAGGCGAGTCAGATTCTAACGACAGATGCCTCGGACAAGGCTTGGGGAGCATACCTCAATGGAAAATGGGTGCAAGACACGTGGCCTGTCAGACTTCAACATTTGCATATCAACTTGAAGGAGATGTTAGCAGTCCAATTTGCATTGATGGCTTTCAAGGATTTACTTCACCCAGGACAGGTGTTGATTCAAACAGACAACACTACTGTCATGTGGTACATCAACAAGCAAGGGGGAACCCATTCATACCCTCTTTGCAGGCAAGTGATGATTTTGTGGGAGATTGCTCTCAGTTTACACCTCAGTCTTCAGGCAAGGTTTCTACCAGGAGCACAGAACTCCTTAGCGGATGTGTTGAGCAGACAAATTGTGGATCCTCACGAGTGGAAACTGGATCCTCATGTGTTTCAAAAGTTGACAGTGTTATGGGGGACTCCAGACATAGATCTGTTCGCTTCTCCACTAAATTACCAGTTGCCAAAGTTTTGCACAAAAATGTTTCATCCCACAGCTTGGAAGGTGGATGCTCTATCATTCAGTTGGAGCAATCTTCATGTCTATGCCTTTCCACCTCTGCTCTCATTCCCAAGGTACGCCTGAAGGCCAGAATAGACAAGCCATCCATGATTCTGATAGCGCCGGATTGGCCTTGACCGCACTGGTACCCACTACTGAGGAGTTTGGTACGGGAGCCTCCATGGCCTCTGCCTTTGATTCCGCATCTTTTGTCTCAGGAGGGCGATCACTTCCTCAATGTCAAGATTCAGTCTCTGCATCTCACAGCCTGGCATATTCTGCTTTAGACCCTGGAGGGTCTCAGCTTCCACAACAAGTTTTGAATGTTATTTTGGAGGCCAGAAGGCCTAGTACAAGGAAAGTTTACGCTGATAAATGGAGGAGATTTTTCTTTGGAGCAAAGCGAAGGACTTTGATGTTTCCATGCCTGATTTAAGTGTTTCTCTTCAATATCTTACAGAGTTATTGGACAAGGGTTTGTCTTTCTCCTCGATTAAGGTTCATGCTGCAGCCATTTCTGCTCACTATGACTGTGACCCTCCTTTATTTTCCCATCCTTTGTTTAAGCAATTTCTTAGAGGGCAAAGAACATAAGACCCCCGTAGAGCTCCTACTCCTGCTTGGGATCTCAATTTTGTGTTGGAAAAGCTTACTCTACAACCTTTGAGCCTGCAGCTACTGCCGAGTTAAAGTATTTATCATGGAAGACTGCTTTTTGTTGGCCATTACCTCTGCAAGAAGGGTTTCTGAATTACAGGCCCTTATGGCAGTGGAACCTTTCCTGATTTTTCATAAGGATAGGGTATCTTTGCGTACTAATCCTTCCTTTATGCCTAAAGTGGTTTCTAGTGTGGCCTTGAACCAAACTATTCATTTGCCTACTTTTTATGCAAACCCCCAAAATAAAGGGGAGAAGATTTTGCATACTTTGGATATTCACAGGCAGTTACGTTATTATTTGAGCAGAACCAAGGGGTTCAGGCAGTCTCAGCAGTTGTTTGTTTCTTTTGCTTTGGGTTCTCAGGGAAAACCTGTTTCAAAACAAACTATTTCTAAATGGATTGGGTTTTGTATTTCTTTCTGTTATTCCCATCATGGTAAGGAGGTTCCGCCTGGAATCAGACCTCATTCCACTAGAGCTACTGCCACTTCTACTGCCTTTCTCAGGGGTAGCTACAAAGATATTTTGGAAGCAGCCACTTGGAGTTCAGTACATACTTTTTCCAAGCATTACCACCTTCCTCTTTATTCTAAGTCTAGGGCTGGATTTGCCACTGCAATATTACAGGGCATTTTAGCAGCCCTTAATGCTTTATGATTTTGCCATCCTCCCTTTACCTCTGCTTTGGGATTCTACCCATATGTAAGGACTGCAGCAATGTGAGATGAAGAACATAGTACAGTTTTGTACCTACCATAAATGTAGATGTTCGAAGATCCACATTGCTGCAGTCCAATTTACCCTCCCTCTTTCCCCTCTGTAGTTTGGCATGGTTTTATGGTTTGGGTGATGGTTGTTGTTGGGCATGTTTTTGGGAGGTATCCTGTTTTTGGCTTGTGGCCTTTCTTTTTAGGGCCTTCTGACATCTGGGGCAAGAAAAGACTGAGGATATGACGTCGGTCATGCGCTTTTATACCCTGACGCTCTGATGTCAGATCTGAGCGCCCATGACCGACGTCAGCCTAATACTTTGGTATTCGGGCCGACCGAGGACAGCGGACTACCCATATGTAAGGACTGCAGCAATGTGGATCTTCGAACATCTACATTTATGGTAGGTACAAAACTGTACTTTTTGTCAATTCTTGTGGGTGAGTGTATGAGTTGTACGAAATTTATATAGGTTTATGTGGTTGGTGGCTATGGGTGGGTGTATAGTGTTCCAGTCTATGTTGACATCACCTAGGAGTAAAGTTTTTTGGGACAGGGAGAGGGAAGCCCAGTGGAGTATAAATTCTAGTGTCTTAAGGTTGTCTCCTGATGGTATGTAAATGCTGAGTAGGTTTAGTTGTTTGTGTTGGTTTAGTAGGATTTTGGTGAATAGGGTCTCAGCAGTGTTGAAATTTGGGGTTTCTTTTTGAAGGAGCTCGACTTTTAAATCGGATTTGTAAAGAAGGGCAATGCCACCACCTTTTCTGTGAGGTCGATCAACTCTTAATATGTTGAAGCCAGGTGGAGTTATAGAGTTATCTTTAATGTGGGGTTTAAGCCGTGTTTCTGTAATCACTGTAATGTCTGGGTTATATACAAAGATGGTTCCATGTAACTGTTCTATTTTATTTATGATACTGCGAATGTTTAGGTTTAGAATGAGTAAAGCAGTGGGTTTATGCTTAAATGGGAGGTTGGGGTTGGGTGTGGTATATTGGCCAGGGTTGGGGTGGATATCACCTCCTAGTAGCTGTTGGGCTGCAATGCTGGTAATGGTTTTAAGGTAGAATACAGTTAGGAAGTGGTGCTTGAAGCTGGAGTATTTTTTGGATTGTGAGGTGTAATGGATAGGAGAGATGAGTTGAAAATTAAAGGGTAAAGGATAATTGGTTGTGAGTTTGCAGGTATGAAGGGATGGTTTGTAGTGTATGGTAGGGTGGGGGATTTGATACAGTGCATAGTGTTAAGTGGATGGCGATAAGTAGTAATGAAGGAGAAAAAGTAAAGACAGATGGATAGAGAAGGCAAGAGTAATGGGATGATATAGTTGTGGGAGTGTGGTGTTGGTGACATGGTGATTGAGTTATCTAAGTTGGAAGACTGTGGATGGGTGTAGAAGGAGAGAGGTGGTATTCAGTTTTGTGGTTTATTGGAATAGAGGTTGTGGTGGGTTTAAGGGAGTGAAGGTGCGGTTTAATTTTAATATGCAGTATAAACAAAATCTTTTACGATATACAATAATGACGTCAGACGGAGTACAATAAAATAAATGTTACAATGTCAAAATAGATAAAGTATATGCATACAGTAGAAGGTTTGTTTTTTTTATATAGTCTATTCAAATACACTTAGATTACTAATTTATACAATATGAACAGAACTGTGCCGTAAGCAATCTATCCTAACAATTCACAGGCAAAAAACTACAGCAGATCCAGTACCAAGTTATACATTAAATATAAAATAGCAAAAACTGTCAAGCAAAAATACAAAAGCATGTAATCAAATATGTCAGTTCCGCTAGAGTGAAAAACTCTAAAACTCCACTGCGATAATCAGAAGTCACTGACCCCAAAATAATGATAGAAATTACATAAAAACTGCTCACAAAAACGACCATTAGGCTTGCACCCGTCAGGATATACAACGCGTCAGACTGGACCCAAAGCTTAATAAACCAACGTACCCCAGGCAAACGATATCCCGATAAAAAGTCCCTCATGCACAAAAGTTGAAAACCAGTACACTAAAAACACTGTTCACACATCATTTCTTAGAAGTGTAACTTTTCAGAAACCTTTGCCTGAAGTAAACTGTAGGTTTATTTAGATGTAGGTGGATGAGACCAGCAGGTCTTTTTCAGTTCAGCTGCAACTTCCCTTGGGCAGCTTCCTTCAATGTCCTGCACCTGAAGACTTCACATCTCCACTGAGAGCCTTTAAGCATGCAGAAAAAAACATTAGATATACCATTTGTTGCAAAAGTCTGAAAAATCAAAAAAAAATGTCCAGATACTGTGATAATAAGCTAGCAACCAATGCTGCTTACCAGCTCTATGTCCCAATGAGATGAATAAAAGATATATCTTCGATGATACAGTTCAACGGAGAAACTGCCAAACAGTTTAGGTCTTCTAGGAACCAGGAGCAACCTTCGCAACCAAATATCTAGTGTGGGTCACAGCTTACTCCGTGGTAAGGTAAATCGACGATGCAAACCAACGGGAAAACCACCAACCCGTTCAGATCTTCAAAGAACCAGGAGCAAGTGCAACCGCACTTTACGGCGCAACCAAATACCCAATGCGGGTTAATACAACAGATTTATGGAAACTGAGGAAGTGTGAAAATATAAAGAACAACATCTAGAGATTTTTGAAAGGTATAAAAAAGTAATATGGACATGGGAAAGAAAGAGAGATGTGACGTGGTGCAATATTTATGCAAAGGAGAAAGCCAAATTAATCAATACAAAAAAAGCAGCCCCAAAGATACACTCAAAAAAAAATACCGGCAAAGGCATACAGATATGGAAAATTTCACAATACAAAAGAATAAGATCAGAAAGAGGGAAAATGGAACAGAATATTAGTAAAGTAGAAGTTAAAAAAATAGAAGCTGGAGTTATGAAATACCTGCAAAGTGAAGGATTTAATGAGAGTCTAACAGAGGTTCTATCACAGCATGGTGGAACAACGATTCCCCCAAATAAGGAGAAAAAGGAGGAGCAGGAGATGTCAGAAGAAGAAATATGGACAGTGGAAATAAAGAGATTTAATATGGTGCAATATTTATGCAAAGGAGAAGGCAAAACTAATCAGTACAAAAAGAGAAGCACTGAAGATATTTGAAGAGAAATATAGGCAGAGACATTGACATGGAAAAGTTTACAGTACAAAAAATAATAAAACAAGAGGGAAGGTAGAAAAGAAAATTAGTAATGGAGAAGTTAAAGAAATAGAGACTGAGGTTGTGGATTACATGTGAAGCGAAGGATTTAGTGTAGACCACAGCAGAATAGAGCAATGGATCTCCAAATTAAGGAGAAACCATTGGAGTGGGAAACATATGATCATTTGCCATATGAAGGTAATTTGCAGCCTTCCATAGAAAACCCGTACAAAAGTTAATTTGGAGTTGGACAGCAAGGGAGGGAGCAGGAAACTGTGGCAACTCTAGTGCAGTCAATGTTGTGGTGTGATAGGCCAGTGAGTTCCCATATGAAAGAGCAACAGATGACTCTGGGTGAAACCGAAGAGAATGTGGCACAGGAAGATGCTGTGCTTCTTTCTATAGAATGCCACAAGAAATGGAGAACAAAGAATGTGCCCTCAGTTTAGAAGAAAATGATCTAAGAGAAGAGTTGCTTGATTTTAGTAGAGATGGAATGATGCATTAAGATCAATGAAAGAAATAGACTGCAGAAAGGCAATAAAACCCAAAAAGTTAGAAGTTTGATAAAACAAATGAACACAGTAATTAGGACTGTTCATAGAAATTCATGCAGTATAACAGAGATAAATAGGATACATTACTGTGCAGCGAAATTAATAACAGACTTGCCACAAAAACACAAGACAGTAAGGGAAAGGAAAGGAGAAGTCAAATGCCATCATGGAAGCATCAAAAAGAGAAAACTGTAAAGTCAAAGTAGACTTTATTGTCCTACAGTTCAACACAGAGGAAAAAGTGTGCATCACTGCACGAAATTTTGATACTCGGGCTTGTACCATAAGAATGACAGTTTACAGAAGGCAGTGAGATTAAATTAATAATTTAAATACTAAATAAAAATCAAAATGTACTAAAAATAAGTAAACAATTGAAAGCTTTTTACAGCAGAAACAAAACAAATACAACCACAACAGGAACAAACTCGGTAGAAATATAAGGATACATAAAAAACAGTACTTACTGTAAATAGAGGCATACATCTGAAACGAAACTTATCCACCACCACCAATATGTGCTATAAGCTTAGTTTTAATAGTGCAGATAGAAACATATAAAGTGAGCTATGCAGAGAGTTATGTAAGTAACAATGACATATTGCACATAAATAATGTTTTACCCATTTAGTTGGTTAGGCTATGGGTTTTTTGTTCAGCAGTCTTATAGCGTGTGGGAAGAAGCTGTTATGGAATCTGGATGTCCTGGATCTAATGCTTCTGTAGTGCTTTCTTGTTGGCAGGAGTTTGAACAGTCCTTAAGCTGGATGGTGTATATCCCTCAATAGTTTTTGGACTTTACCATAGCATCTGTTTGAATGTATGTCCTGTAGGGATTGAAGTTTGGAACCAGTGATTTTTATGACCTATTTAATGATCTTATCCAGTACCTTCCAATCAGCTTGAGAGCAGATGTTCTTCGTGTTTCACTGTTGCAGTCATTACATTTGGGTAATCTGCTGGCAGGTTGCCCTCAGTCGGCCTGAATAACAAAGTCTTGTGACCTGTGTCGGTTGCTGTCTCCTCTTCCATGACGTCAGGTCATCAGAGGTATAAAACATGCAGCCGACACCATTTTATTCAGTCTTTCTTGCCACGCGGTGCCCGAAGCAGATGTTCATCGTGCTATACTGCTGCAGTCATCACACTTGGGTTATCCTGTCGTCAGGCGGTCCTGCAGTTGGCCGAATCCCAAAGTCTTGGTCCAGCGTCGGTTGTTGTCGCCTCTTCCCTGACGTCAGTGCGACAGGGGTATAAAAGAGACAGCCGACGCCATTTTCTTCAGTCTTTCTTGTCGCGCGGTGCCCGAAGCAGAAGCAGTTCGCAAGTGCCGGTCGGCCAGCTCCTGAAATTTTTGAATCAAGTTTCAGCCTGAAGTCTTCTCTAAAGCTAAGTACCCCGTTGGGGAAACCTTTCTTGCCTCAGACCGATGTCAGACAAAGTTAATAATTGTATTTCTTGTGGGAAGCAAATACCTCATAAGGATTTTCATTCTTATTGTATTCCTTGCCTAGGCCCAGACCACGACGTCTCTGGTTGTCGGTTTTGTGCTAGGTTCAACAAACGTACAATTAAGCGTCGGGCAGAATTCGCCCAGCATTATTTTGGCAGAAAATTTAACTATAGCATGCCGTCGGAGCAACCGACATCAGCAATGATTAAAAAACGCAAAGATAAGGACCGGCAGCCAAGGCCAAGACCAGATACCGAGGCCTCAGCAAGGCCTGATGCCGGTTCTCCGATTTTCAGCGAGGTGCCTTCGCAGCCCCTGACTACCGCTGATTCAGAATTTCTGACTGCATCCCAAACCGAAACCGTTGGGCCTCAGGATCCGGTTCCACCTCACTCCTCAGACGCCAGCCCCGACGGGGATCCTGAAATTTTGAATAGACCTTCGGTCTCAGAGGGTGTTTTCAAACCGACAACTGGCTCTGCCAAACCTTATGCTAAGCTCAAAGCCCCCTTGAAAGTTAGAAAACCGGGGCCACTCACCCCCTCACAGGCCCCTATGCCTAAAAAACAGATGCTTAAGATGGCCGAGTATTTAATTACCCTTATCAGGGGATCCCAACCCCACCTGACAAAAGGCCTAGACTGGAGGAAGATTATCCTTCCTCTGACCAAGCATCCATTTCCTCAGGCAACTCTGACGACCAGGATTACTCCTTCCCTCCTTATGAAGACTCAGATGCTGAAGAGTCCATTCCCTCTGTCTCCCCCCATGAAGACTACTCTTTTGGGGAAATGTTACACACCATGAGGGAACACTTTCACTGGGAAGGCCAAGATTACTCTGACTCCAGGAAAAGACTCAGTGAGTTTCTTCTTCTTCCACAGCATAGACTCCTGGCTATTCCTCCAGTTTTAGACATTTTGGATGATGTTTTCTCTGAATCCAGTTTAAACCCAGATTCCTTACCTCCAGCTCCAGCTAAACCAGACAGATACTACTGAGTTCCTGATACCCATAAGTTTCTATACAAAAGCCCTAATGCAGACTCCGAGACCATTTCCCAGGGTCCCAAAGGGGTTAAGGCCTCTACTGCTAAGAATCCACTCCCTTCTGAAAGAGATTCCAGAGCATTAGAAAGATGGGGAAAGAAAGTGTATACGTCTGCCACTTTGGCCATGAGGGCATGCAACTGCCAATTCCACATGCTAAAATACCAGCATTATTTAATTACACAGTTAAAACAGAAGCTGATCCCTCAGACAGATCAGCTAGATTTGAAAGAGATGCAGGATTTGCTGCATGCAGGAGAACAGGTGGGAAAACCATACCTTACAGTGTGGTTTTGATTCATTGGAAGCCTCATGTAGAGCAGCTGTCACAGGGTCTGTCATACATAGGCATGCTTGGCTTAAAGAACAAACCTTACCAGAACATGTCAAAGCAAAGTTATTGGATGCCCTATTGCAGAAAGATGTGTTATTTGGTGTCAAAGCAGAGGAAGTTTTGAAGAAAATGGAAGAAAAGGCAAAATCTATGCAAACCGTTAAAGATTTTCTACAGGTACAACCTCCTCGTTTCAGCAAAAACTGGCCATCAAAAAACTGGTCCTTTCCTGCATCAGACAGACCTCAAAGAGGTAGGTACAGACGCCCAAGGGGCAGAGGCCAGCCACAAGGTTCTTTCAGGCCTAGACAATGGCATACAGCAACTCAAAGAGGTGGAGACGAAAGATCTCAACCCTTCAGGAAACAAACACAATGACTTCCCCCTAAGCCTGCCAAGCAAAATTGCCCTGGCAGCACCTTTGGGAGGGAAACTGGCTCTATTTCCACAAAATTGGCGCATCATAACAAAGGACAAATGGATTCTGGACATTATTACCCGAGGCTACAGATTTCATTTCCACACTTTACCTCGGATGAGAGGGCATGCCAAATCTGCCTCCAAACCAATGAGCAGAGGCTCAAATGCAAATTTCAGCTCTCATGGATATGAAAGCAATTCAAAAGGTACCTACAAAAGAGCAAGGTCAAGATTTTTACTCAAGACTGTTTCTAGTCCCAAGAAAGGACAAAGCCTGGAGGCCCATCTTAGACCTCTCAATTCTGAACACATACCTGGAGGTACCCAAATTCAAAATCCTCACACTACAGCAGCTCCTTCCCATGCTGGGCAATGAGTCTTGGCTGGTAACGTTGGACCTCAAAGAGGCATACCTGCATGTCCCTATCAGACAAGATTGCAGAAGATACCTCAGATTTTTGGCAGGTACAATGCATTATCAATTCTCTGAATACAAATTTATCCATATCATTACAGCATCTGGCTTTTCAGGCATTGGGGTTAATGGCATCATGCATTCAACTAATCCCATATGCAAAGCTGCATATACAGGGCAAATGGTCTGCAAAACAAATGCATCTTCACATCAACCAAAAGGAGATGCTAGCTGTGCAGGACCTCTTGCATAAACTAATACCCTCTCAACATATAATATTCTGGGCACACATAGCAGGACAGTGCCTACAGGGCAAATGGTCTGCAAAACAAATGCATCTTCACATCAACCAAAAGGAGATGCTAGCTGTGCAAAATGCACTGACAGCCTTCAAGGACCTCTTGCATCCAGGACAACTTCTAATAAGGACAGACAACACCACAGTTATGTGGTACATAAACAAACAGGGAGGAACACACTCCTACCCTTTATGCAGACAGGCTATGACCTTATGGAACACAGCTTTGACCTACCAAGTACAACTACAAGCACAATTCCTGCCAGGAAAGGAAAACATATTGGCAGACGAATTAAGCAGAAACATGGCAGACCCTCACGAGTGGAGAATACACCCACAAGTATATTCAATGATAACTCAAAGATGAGGATGTCCAGACATAGATCTATTTGCCTCCCCCAACAATTGCCAATTACAAAAATTCTGCACAAGGACTTATCACTCCCTAGCCTGGAAAGTGGACGCTCTATCATTCAGTTGGACAACACTGACAGTCTATGCCTTCCCTCCACTACCTCTATTGACCAAGGTATTATTGAAGGTCAGATCAGAGAGACCACAAATGATCCTTATTGCTCCGGACTGGCCATGCCAGCACTGGTACCCATTACTAAGGAACTTGACTCACAGTCCTCCATGGATCTTGCCTCAGTTCCCACTACTGTTGACTCAGAAAAACTATCAAACCCGTCACAGCCAGCTCAGAACTTTAAACTTAGCTGCATGGAGAATTCCTTAAATTATCAATCAACACTTCTCTCAAAGGACGTCCTGAATGTAATTATGGAGGCCAGGAGGCCCAGCACCAGGAAGACTTACTCAGACAAATGGAAAAGATTTTGTGCATGGCACCAGGCTAAAGGTCAAAATCCTTGGATTCCAAACATTCCTCACACCTCACATACTGCAATACCTAACTGAGATGCTACACAAAGGCCTTTCCTTCTCCTCCATTAAGATCCATGCTTCAGCCATTTCAGCTTAATAAAATACGGATCCCCCAATTTTCTCACACGCTTTACTTAGGCAGTTTCTCAGAGGGGCTAAGAATATAAGACCCCCCCAGAAAACCACCAACACCAACTTGGGACCTGAACTTTGTTTTAGAAAAGTTAACACTACCTCCTTTTGAACCAGCATTCTCAGCAGAACTACAATACTTGTCTTGGAAAACAGCCTTGTTACTGGCTATTACCTCAGCACGCAGGGTCTCAGAACTACAGGCACTTATGGCAGTGGAACCTTTCCTCATCTTCCATCAAGACAGAGTCTCTTTACGAACTAACCCTACCTTCATGCCCAAGGTAGTATCCAGTGTGGCTTTGAATCAGACCTTTTATCCTAACCCACAGAATAAAGGAGAAAGACTCCTTCACTCTTTGGACATTCACAGACAGCTACGTTACTATTTAGATAAGACAAAGATCTTCAGAAAAACTGACCAACTCTTTGTATCATATGCTGCAGGTTCACAAGGAAAGGCTATTTCAAAACAGACCATCTCCAAATGGATAGCACATTGAATCTGCTTTTGCTACTTCTACCATGGGAAGGCAGTGCCTGTCAATATTAGATCCCATTCTACCAGGGCTACTGCAACCTCAGCAGCCTTTCTCAGAGGGGTTCCAACCAAAGACATTCTGGAGGCAGCTACTTGGAGTTCAGTGCACACCTTTACCAAGCACTACAACCTTCCATTATACTCCAAAACCAGGGCTGGTTTTGCCACTGCAGTTCTGCAGGGCATCCTAGCATCACCTAACCCAGTTTAGTACCAGCCACCCTTCCATAGCTTTGGGATTCTACCCAAGTGTGATGACTGCAGCAGTATAGCACGATGAACATAGTACAGTTTTGTACCTACCATAAATGTAGATGTTCGAGTGGTTATACTGCTGCAGTCCAGGTTACCCTCCCTCCATCCCCTCTACATACCAGGGTGTTGGTTACAACTCCATGTACTTCAATCTATTGGATGCATGTCTATATGGTGTATTTGCTAACAGCTAGTACTATTGCTTATCTACTAAGGTATTGTTGCATAGCTATTGTATTGCCTTCCTACTTGGGGGCACCTGACATCTGGGGCAAGAAAAACTGAAGAAAATGGTGTCGGCTGTCTCTTTTGTACCCCTGTCACACTGACGTCAGGGAAGAGGCAACGACAACCAACTCTGGACCAAGACTTTGGGATTCGGCCGACTGCAGGACCGCCTGCCGACAGGATAACCCAAGTGTGATGACTGCAGCAGTATAACCACTCGAACATCTACATTTATGGTAGGTACAAAACTGTACTTTTGCAAGTGTCGGTCAGCCGACTCCTGAAATTTTTGTACTCTAGTTTCAGAACCAAAGTCTTAACTAAAGCTAAGTACCCCATTGGGGAAACTTTTTCTTGCTCCTTACCGATGTCAGTAAAAGTTAATAATTGCATTACTTGTGGGAAGCAAATACCTCATAAGGATTTTCATTTGTACTGTATTCCCTGCCTAGGCCCTGATCACAATGTGCCTTGCTGTCAGTTTTGTGCTAGATTTAACCAATGCACTATTAAGCGTCAGTATATTTTTGCTTCTAAATATTTTGGTTCAAGATTTAATTATCCTGAAATGTCATCGGTTAGCAATCCTACTACCGGAGTTCATAAAAAACACAAAGAAAAAGACAGAGACAGACCGTCGAGGTCCAAAACCAATGACAAAGCTTCTCCTAAGCCATTCGCTGGTTCGCCGGTACTCTTTGAGGCGCTTTCGCAGCCCCTGATACCCACTACTTTTGAGTCGCAGGCCTCTACTGAGATCCATTCGGAGTCCGGTATGCCGTGAGATTCTCAAAGTATTGAACCCGTGGATGTCTCTCCCTTGGATGGGTCCGGAGCCGCTGAGCAGGCACCAGCTTCTGAGGGTGTTTTCAGATCTCAACATTTTTATATTAAACCGACGCCAGCAACAAAAACAAGGTCAAAAACAACCTCTATGTCTAAACAATGCATGATTTCTGATTGTGTGGAAAATAAAGAGTTACAGGATTTATTGCATTCAGCAGAACAGATTGGAAAGCATACTTTGCAATATTTGTAGGGCCGCTGTTACTGGATCTGTGATAAGAAGGCATGCCTGGCTCAAGGAGCAAAATCTGCCTGATCATGTTAAAGCTAAATTGTTGGATGCCCCTTTGCAGCATGATACTCTGTATGGTAATAAGGCAGAAGAGGTTTTAAAGAAAATGGAAGACAATGCTAAATCTATGCAAACTGTAAAAGATTTCTTGCAAGTGCAGCCACCCAGGTTCAGTAGGCACTGGCCTACTAAGAATTGGTCGTTTCCTGTGTCCAACAGAGCCACTCAGGGCAAATCCAGGCACTCAGAAGGCTCCAGATACCAATCACAGGGTTCTTACAGGTCAAAGCAATGGGGTGCCTCCACCTCCAAATCTGGAGGAAACAAAGCACAACCCTATAGTAAGCAGTCTCCATGACTTTCCTCTACCATCTCCAAGCACTTAGTTGGGGGGAAAACTAGCACTTCATGCTCAAAATTGTCAGTTAATTACCCAGGGCAAGTGGGTATTAAACATAGTATCCCAGGGGTACAGATTTCATTTCCGTACTTTGTCAATTCCAAACGGATGGCCAGATCTGCCACAAAACCAGTGGGCAGAGGCCCAGAAACAAGTCATGTCCCTCATGGATATGGGGGCTATTCATCTGATACCAGAAAAGGAAAAAGGATAAGGATTTTATTCAAGACTTTTCCTGGTACCCAGAAAAGACAATCCCTGGCGTCTAGTACTGGACTTATCGATTCTGAACACGTTCCTGGACATTCCAAAATTCAAAATGCTGACTTTACAACAGCTACTGCCTATGCTAGGCAGGAATGCTTGGTTAGTAACTCTAGACTTAAAAGAGGCATACCTGCATATCCCAATAAGGGAGTTGTGCATAAGATACCTCCGCTTCAAAGCAGGTTTTTTGCATTACCAATTATCTGCACTGCCTTTTGGCTTATTTACTGCGCCCAGGGTCTTTACAAAGTGCCTGGCACCAGTAATTGCATTCTGCAGACAAAGAAGCTTTCAAATTTATCCTTATCTGGACGATTGTCTCATTCAAGCAGAGGACAAGAACACTCTTCTTCAACATCTGGCATTTGTAAAAAGGCTTCTAGCATGCCTAGGGTACATCATAAACGAAAAGAAATCACAACTGGTACCCTCTCAAATAATTACATTCCTGGGTGCAAACTTGAATACAACTGCCCAGATGGCTTACCTCATGCCAGACAAAGTCAACTGACAACATACTTCAAACAAATGGCAATAAAAACCCAGTTATCTGCAAGACAAATTCTGCAGGCTTTGGGAAACTTCAGTGGTACCTAAAATGTTTATGGAGTCAACATTTTCACAGCCTGGAAATAATGATCCCTCCCATTCCCTGCCTACAACAGGAGTTTCTTTGGTGGGCAGAGACATGTCACCAAAACAAGGGACTATTATTCACTCTACCCCTTGCCACCCAAACCCTAACTACAGACACATCCGACTATGCTTGGGGGGGGCTCACCTGGCAGGGAGATGCATTCAGGGCAAATGGAGCCCAAACCAAATGCATCTGCATATCAACCAGAAAGAGATGCTAGCTGTTCAGAATGCCCTGGCAGCCTTCAAGGACTTACTTCATCCAGGACAACTACTGATAAAGACGGACAACACCACAGTTATGTGGTACATAAACAAGCAGGGGGATACACATTCCTACCCCCTTTGCAGACTAGCCATGGATTTGTGGAACACAGCCTTGACTTACCAAATACATCTTCAAGCTCAATTCCTGTCAGGAAAGCAAAATACTGTGGCAGACGACCTAAGCAGAAATCTTATGGACCTGCACGAATGGAAACTGGATCCACAAATCTTCGGCATGTTAACACAGAAATGGGGGAGCCCAGACATAGATCTGTTTGCCTCTCCCCAACATTATTAGTTGGACAAATTCTGCACAAGAACTCATCACAAAAAAGCATGGAAAGTGAATGCGCTATCTTTCAGCTGGAAAAACCAATCCGTCTATGCCTTTCCCCCTCTGCCTCTACTCTCCAAGGTCTTACTAAAAGTCAGACAGGAAAAAACAAAAATGATCCTAATTGCTGCGGACTGGCCTTGCCAGCACTAGTACCCTCTTCTAAGGAATATGTCTCACCTTCCTCCATGGTACTTGCCTCAAATACCTCATCTACTGTCTCAACTGAACTATCAAATTCTGCACAATCAGCTCCAAACTCTGAATCTTGCAGCATGGCTAATCAACTAATTATTCAAACAACACCTCTCAGTAAATCTGTGATGGATGTCATTTTGGAAGCCAGAAGGCCTAGTACTAGAAAATCTTATGCTGATAAATGGAAGAGATTCTGTGCTTGGAACCAAGCACAAGGAATAGACACAGCAAAGCCCAATATTCCTCAGATTTTGCAATATTTGACTGAGATGCTTGACAAGGGCCTATCTTTTTCTTCAATAAAAATCCATGCCTCTGCCATCTCGGCTCATTACCACACAGAGCCTCCCCTCTTTTCTCATCCACTGCTTAAACAGTATCTTAGAGGGACCAAAAATTGAAGGCCTCCCAGAAGAGCACCATCTCCTGCATGAGACCTCAATTTTATGCTGGAAAAACTCACCCTGCCTCCTTTCGAACCAGCAGCTACTGCGGATATAAAATTTCTATCTTGGAAAACAGTTTTTCTTTTGGCAGTCATTTCAGCAAGAATGGTTTCGGAACTACAGGCTCTCATGGCAGTGGAGCCTTTTATTATATTTTACCTGGACAGGGTGTCCCTCAGGACCAATCATTTTATGCCTAAGGTGGTATCCAATGTGGCTCTTAACCAGACCATTCACCTGCCAATATTTTACTCAAAGCCGCAGAACAAGGGGGACCGGATTCTGCATTCATTGGATGTACACAATAGACAACTATGATTCTACTTCAATAGGACCAAATCTCTAAGAAAGTCTGAGCAACTACTTGTAGCATTTGCTGCAGGGTCAGAGGGGAAGGCTATATCAAAGCAGACTATTTCTAAATGGATAAGCCACTGCATTTGTTTCTGCTATTTGCACCATGGTAAACCTGTGCCCAAGGGGATCAGATCCATTCCACCAGGGCTGCCTCTACTTCAGCAGCTTTTCTCAGAGGGGTCCCAACCAAAGACATTCTAGAAGCTGCTACTTGGAGCTGTGTTCATACCTTCACAATGCATTATCATTTACCTCTCTTCTCTAAATCCAGGGCAGGCTTTGCCACTGCAGTCCTGCAGGGCCTTATAGCCACTCCTAAAGCTGTTTAGTTCCATCCTCCCATCCATAGCTTTGGGATTCTACCCAAATGTAATGACTGCAACAGTGAAACACGAAGAACATAGTACAGTTGCGTACACTTACCATAAATGTAGATGTTCAAGTGTGTTCACTGTTTCAGTCCGGGTTACCAACCAACCATCCCCTTTCTATACCTTTTCTTTCCTTCACTATACTCAAAAGCCTTTGTGGTGTATTTGCTTTTAGTTGAAGGTAAAGTTTATGTTTCTAAAAGTGCATTTATATATTTACTGTTTATTTCTATTTATATTTTTGCTCCCTATTTGGGGGGCACCTGACATCTGGGGCAAGAAAAACTGAATAAAATGGCGTCGGCTGCATGTTTTATACCCCTGATGACCTGACGTCATGGAAAAGGAGACAGCAACCGACGCAGGACCCAAGACTTTGTTATTCAGGCCGACTGAGGGCAACCTGCCAGCAGATTACCCAAATGTAATGACTGCAACAGTGAATACACTCGAACATCTACATTTATGGTAAGTGTACACAACTGTACTTTTTCCATACCAGACAATGTCAGTCATGGCTATGTAGAAGGTGAGTAGGACCTGAGGGGGGAGGTCAGCTCTTACAAAGTCTCCTGAGAAAGTGGAGACATTATTGGGCTCTCTTTATAAGCTAGGAAATGTTTGTGAACCAACTTGGGTCTTATGAGATATGTACCCCTAGGAATTTGGTGCTATTTACTCTCTCCACTGCGGTGCCATTGATGATGATAGGGGTGTGTGGCTTATTCTCCTTCCAAGAATCAGTGATGATTTCTTTGATGTTCCCAACATTTAGCGCTAAGTTGTTGTCATTTCACCAATGAATGAGATGGTTCACCTCCTCCCTGTAGGCCCCCTCGTCTTTCATCTTGATAAGGCTGATTACTGTAGTGTCATCTGCAAATTTGATGATTCTTTTTGACTGATGTGTAGCTGTGCAGTCATGTGTTAGAATTGAGAAAAGAAGTGGATTGAGTACGCAACCTTGTGGGATTCCAGTGTTTAGGGTGATGCTGTAAGAATTTACATTCATACTTAGATATGTTACTGATATTTATAACTCTGTATGAGTTGCAGAGGAGGAGTCATTACTGGGCACATTATGGGTGCTGCGAAGAGCACTTCTGACTAGCATCAAAGATTGAAACAATACAAATTTTATGAACTTTAATCATATTTTGACTAAGGAATGAGGTCCATTCCTGTCATGGTATTAGAAACCCAAAAGACTTGAAGAAATTTAAAAATAGCAGGGTTCATTCCAAAACTATATTTCAGACACTTACAATGAGAGAGCAAAAGTAGATGCCAAGACTCCTTTTATATTTCATCAGAAAACATGGTAGACCATTTCCACATTATAAATTGCAAATTAAGTTTTGAATTCCAGGTGACAAGCCGGTGTTGGCAGAATGGCTTTAATAAGAAAATTACTGTTCTGCATGTGACGGTGTTCTTGGTAGACCGGTTTCCACCTTATAGCTCCAGGGTTCGCTCAAGAACTCTTACACCAGCACTTACTATGATACTGTATTTTTGTGGTATGTAGTTACAAGGCCCAGTCCACAGCTGAAGATTCAAACATACATAAGTTAACTCTCAACACACACACCCACACACACACACACACACACACACACACACACACACACACACACACACACACCAGGCCATGAGGGGGAGTTAAATGTGTGCACCTCAGAGCTGTAGGTCTGGAAGCAGGCATTCTGTGTCTTACGTCTGCACTGCAGTTTCAGAAAAAATGTTGTGTGTAGTACGTTTAACAGTGATATAAGAAGTCAGCTGTGTACATAAGGATCAGAAGGCTACCACATAACCAACAGATATAGGTAAGAAGACAAGAAACATGGAGTTGTGTTAAGTCAAAGTGAAAGAAATCTGAAAATATCTGAATTTTCATGCTTCAGGGACTTTGGATAAAACTTGGATGTTAAGCATTATTTATTTATTTTACATTTGTTGACTGGGTTTCCGACAGAGCTTAGTAGCACTTTTTCAGTGGAGGTTAGGGGACTAAAGCTCCACATGTTCCACAGATTATAACTTACAAATTTAAGTAAACAATCAACAACTGGTTCACAGAAAATATTCAAAGCAACATATACATAAAAAAACAAGGATTTACTACAGTAAACTAATCATTATGTCTGTCAAGATTCAGAATCCTACATCATTTAGAAGGACTAACAATAGTTTTGTCACCAGACGTAAAATCTTACATTATGCAGATAAGAATCATGTAATGTGCCTAGGATAGAGAAGTTAACATGAGACAAGGTCTAGAGAGTTAAAGAAAGTTACACAGATTGGGAGCAGACAGAGGTGTGCAGTTAGGGCTGATGAGCTGTCTAAGGGGGGGGTGGGTACAGAGGCAGGTCCATTGGCTTAACAGGTATTCTTTAGTGGCTAGCTTGACTTGTGCTATTGAAAGTGATGGCTCTGTATTCTGTTTTGCTTATGTTCATGTTAATTATCTAGTAATGTTTAATCACATAACTGAAATTAAGTACTTGTAAATATACTGCTCTACTGTAAATATTTAAATGTAGTTGTCTGGAAGTTAGCACAGTGGATTGCGTTGTTAAAAAGCTGCTTCCTGTGACCTTGAGCAAGTCAGTTAACCAGAGAATGCTTTGGGGCAATTGGTAAATTAGGCTGGGCTCCACAGTAGTCTTCTGGACCGCATACCTAGTAACTACGTGTGAGCCTATTATTTCTATTGCTTCTCAAGAGTCTTCATTGAAAAGGGTCAGAAGATCAGCCCAGCCACTCAGTCATCAAATATTAATTAAAAAAAACATAAATGTGAGTCACAGAAGAAGGAGAAGGTGAGTTTTTTTTTTTTTGTCACCTTCTCCAAGTTTGTCAGACTGTGGATAACTATAGGCACGCCAGCACATCATAGTGTGCAGGGGGTCGCTGCAAAAACATGTTTAGGTATTTTATAGCTTTGGGAATGCAACTGTTACCAGTTGTGACATCCCAAGGTTTTATGTGCTTTGAATTTGCTTATTTTCATGTCATTTTAATGAAACAGGATTACTTAGTCCAATTGAAGCCATTTCTGTCAGAGAATAGCAGTCAACTTTAGCATTATCCTTTCTATTTATTACCTTTCTCTATTTCTAGGCTGAAGAAGGTGATAATGATGGTCACTTTGCTGATGTCCAAAGTGACAGTGACAAAGAAGAGCTTGCTGTGGAAAAACGTCAGGTGTGTATAAAGCTTTTTTTGGTAAATTGCAATGTTTAGTAAAGTTTACAGTTTCATTCAGTCTTGCAACAAAGTTGTGTATTTTACAATTTGCATTTTATGGACTACACTAGACTTCGCTAATACAGGATGTCATTTGTGGTATTTCTGTGCAGTAGAAGTTGAAGAAGCACTTTAGTCTTCAGTTTTTCAAGTTTATTTACAAGGATATTGGCAAAATGCACTTTTTTGGCAAAACAGGAACAGAAAGCTTAAATGAAATGCAGCCTATGAAACAGTATTGCCTGTTTTGTGGAATATTACAGTTAAGGATTCGTGTGGGTCTGTGTATATTTGTCTCTCAATGTATAAAATGTGATCTCATGTCCATTTCTTTATGCATCATGAATGGGTCTTTGGATCCATTCTCAGACCCAACTGTGCCATTTCTTACAAACATATGATCCGAGCCTCACTCCTCTTCATATCCTCAGATCTAGTTTGCTGCCATTCCGGACAGGCACGATTGCGAGCCTCTCTCCAGTTAAGTTCAAGTTTTGTGTTATCTCTTCTTGAAAGTTAGAATTTTTCTTCCTTTCAGTAATTTAGTTTATTTTTAGATATAACCTCCCTTTCCATTAGGCAGGGTTTCCTGCAGTTTTCGCTGGCGTTAGGGTTCTTCCCACTTTTCTGTTTTTCTATATTCCCCTTCTCCTTTCCTGTTTCACTTTCTTTAAAATCAGAAGAAAAAAAAATTTTCCCACTATTTTGTAGTTGTAGGTTTAATGTGTAGTTGGTGGTGACTGAGTGTATGAGTAGTGCTAGTATGAGTGCTTTTCTTCAGCATGGCAGACAAGCCAGACAAAAACCCTCTGGCTTTAAGAGATGCCCACAAGAGATGCGTTTATTGCTTGGGTCCAGGGCACTTGAAGATGCTGTGTGGCATCTGCTCAGCCTTCAATGTCCAGGCCCTCCCCAATGAGAGGAACAATCTTATTTTAAGAGGGCTTCTTCCCTCCTCTGGAGTCCAGACTTTATTCAAAAGAAGTGGGCCCCCTCTGCTTCCCCGGAGACATTGGCTTCAACATCTAAAAACTGCAGCAAGATTTCAGATCCATCTACATTGGATTTATTCTGCCCTCGCTTCTCTCCCGATCGGAGAGGCCTCTCCGATCTGGGGGAGTTGACATCAGCCAAACATCTGCTCTGCCAGATCCTGTGACCTTGGGTCCGAGCAGCCACTCTGAGCCATCAGAAGTCATACAAATCCGCAGCTCTTGTCTCAGCAGCGGACTCTGAGTCACATTCACCCAGATCGTAGATCTTGGAGTCATACTCTGCATTGGAAGAATTCCCCCTCACCAGCTCAGACCACCCAGCCAAGCATGTCACCGATTTGGTCGACTCATTCTTCCCTGTCCTCTCAGTCTTTTCAGCTCTCCAACTCTGATATGGATTAGATAACGAGGAGTTTCCTCAAAACCCAAATCCAGCTGGGGATTTTGCCTTCTCTGACCCATGCTGGATCTGTGAGAACTCTGACCCTGATGCTGTAACCTACTTCTCTGATCCAGTCCTCAGCTTCGGAGCTGCAGGACATGGTAATCCCAAGTGGACTGGTGTTTGATCATGGGATACCTCATTCCCCGGCTCTGACAGGGTCCCAGACTGGCTCGGCCCCAATTCTGTCGGAGCAGAGTGGGTCCCGAATCCAAAGGGTAGATGCTGGGTCCTCTGGGTTGGTGTTGGTGCCAACCGTTTCGGAGCTGTCCCTTCTGCTGGAGGATTTGGCCTCTGACATCTCTGATCTGGTGCCTTCTGGTGATGTTGGATCTGAGGTAGCCTCTTCTCTTTCTCCCTTAGGGGCTTCTATCTCTGGGTCTGGGGGGGCAGGTTCTCCCAACATCCTTGGCATTCCAGGTAGCATCGAAAGGGCTTTCTCAATGCCATGAGAGACTGTCCCTCCTCCTCCAGGGCCTACCCAGTCCTCTGTGGATGAAAGCTTTGCTGCCATCCATCCAAACCATGGCCAGCCCCTCCCAGAGAGCCTACACCTCAGCAAGGTGTTCCCTTGTCTTCCAAGTACTTCCCTGAGTACCCTGCAGAGGAGGTCCCTCAGAATCATCTGTGAAAGAGGAAGCACATGGACTCCCCCTTGGAGTCACTAACAGAGGGCACCAATTTGAAGGGTAAGGGTCCCCCGATCTCCACCCGACTATATCTGCTTTGGAGATATCTTAGAAATCATAAAACAAAAGGGTGGATGGTCTTCCCAGCCCCTTCCTAGTAGGAGTCCTTGTTCCTGGAGACATTCAGGATGGGACCATCTACATCCTGGGTGACCCCACCGGTGGACCAACTTACTGTCTTCATCGCCCGCCTGGCTTGGAAGGAGCCTGACACCATGGAACCAATCCTGAAGCACGTGGATTATACCTTAGTCCCCCTCAGGATTGTCCCTTCTGGAGTAAAGGTGCCCCGGTTGATGCCATTGTAGTGTCAGCAGCCACCAAGAAAGAGCTCATTGAACAGAGCTCTACTGTCCACCCCCAACAAAGAGTCTCGGGGCCATGGGCAGACATGGGAAGTGGATGTATGCCTCAGCCACTTTTTCACCGAGAGCATTGAATTTTCTGGCACATATCACATCCCTCCAGAGAGACTTGGTGAAGAAAATCTCCACCTCTCTGAGGCAGTTGCTGTCAGAGAAAAACTTAAAGAAGGTTTCCACACAGCTGAACACTGTGGCTTCTATAGCTAATCTCCCATGTGGTGGAGGGTACCTCTTGAGAGGCTGCTTCTGGCATAGCTCTTATGAGACATGCCTGGATGAGACTGTGCAGGTTTGTGGACCCCTTCAGGGCGTCATTGATTAACATCCATTTTGACAGTTCCTCCTTGTTTGGACTGTCAGTTAAGGAGACTCTTACCCGCAGTGAACAGGAGGGGAAGACCTTATCTGTCGTAGGGATCAAGTTTTCTTCCCCCCAACAGATCTTTTCCAGGAACCAATGGAGTGGAAGAAGATGTTGTTCTGTAAATCCCAAGAGCCCTTTGCTGATTCACAAGATGAATTCTCTTCTAGAGGCAGAGGGAGAGGATTCAGTGGTAGATGCTGACTCAGAGGGAGAGGGGTCCACAGAACCAGGGCTTCAGGGAAACCTTCTCTGACAGGCCCTTTCAGCGCTCCTGAAGCGTTGCCTGACTGTCCTACTCTAGAGGTATTCGGGGACAGATTATCCTTACACCCAGGAGTCTGGACAGACATAACAAATGACTCCTGGGTGTTAAACATAATTTCCAGAGGTTACTATATTCCCTTTTTTCTTCCTCCTCCCTGCACTCGGGAGCATCTCCCCAACGTGCCATCCATTCAGAGTGAGAGTGCCCTTCTTAGAAGTACAAAATCTTCCAGACAAAAGAGTCATCCAGCGGGTCCTAACCAAACAACTAGGATGTTGAACTTACTCGCACTTCTTTTTGGTACCAAAGAAGACCAGGGACTTTCGACCCCTCCTGGATCTGAGAAGTTTGAATCTGTTTGCCAAGATTACAAAGTTGCGCATGGTTACAGTACAGTCCATTCTGCCTCTCCTGCGCAAGGATGATTGGATGTGCTCAGTAGATCTCCAGGACGAATACTATAATATCAAAATAGACAGGGGCTGCAGGAGATATCTACACTTCTGGATGGGGGCCAGTCATTACCAATTCAGAGTACTGCCCTTTAGCCTCACTACTGCCCCCAGGTGTTCACCAAATGAATGGCAGTAGTTGCAGCGCACCTCCGTCTGCAAGGATTCCAGGTGTTTCTACCTGAATGATTGGCTCCTAATGGCACACACAAGGCATCAACTACTCCAGCCGATTCAGGTGATGTTACGCCTATTCCGCCACCTGAGAATTACAGCGATCATGACAGAATCCAAAATGACCCAATTACAGGACCTCAAATTCATGAAGACTCAATTGAACAGGGTCACGCAAGTTGCAGCCCTACCTTTACAGAGAATAACATCTCTGAGGCAGCAGGTTCAATGCCTACCATCTCCTCCAGCTCACATAGTTCTCATAACCTTAGGTTCCATGTCGGCCGCCATTCTTATAATGCCCTTAGCCAGGTTCTTTAAGCGAGTGCTCCAGTGAACTCTGTCAGTACAATGGTCCATTTAGTGTCACCCATTATCAACTCCAGTCAAGCTTACTCCGATTTGCAGGTGTCACCTGCAGTGGTGGAAGATTACAGACACTTCATTCTCCCTCTTCCATTGGCCTCAGTGACCATAGACACCTCCTTGTTGGGGTGGGGAGGCATTTTCAGGGAAAGATGATCCAAGGCACATGGTCCCCCACAGAGACCAAATTGCACATAAAAGTCCTGGAGATGAGGGTGGTTCTTCATAGATTGCAAGCCTTTCAGGACTGCCTTCTTCTAGGGACAGTTGCAGTCTTGACAGACAATATGTTGGTGGTATGGTACATCAACAAGTAGGGAGGAACCCTTTCTTGCCAACTCTGCAGAGAGGTCATGAGGGTTTGAGAATGGGAAATTACTTCAAGCCGCTTTCTCACTGGAACGCACATCCCGGGAGAATCCAACATTTTGGTGGACAGTTTGAGCCAGTTGATATCAAGTCCTCATGTCTGGTTCCTTAACCAGTCAGTAATGAAGGAGATTTTCAGCCAATGGGGCCAGTCTTGCTCCGAATATTTTGCCTCTTCCCTAAACAACAAGTGCAACAGGTATTTTGCTCTGATCTCCCTTGCAAAGGAGTGACCCAGGTACACCCTAGTCCACGATTGGCCCTGGGTCTCCTTTCTGCTTGTCCTCCAATTCCCCTGATACCCAAAGTTCTACAGAAAGCCAGCAGGTTGAAGACCAATCTGATCCTCATTGCCTCTCACTGGCCTTGCCCAGGTATGGTTCCCCCTTTTGTGGTCTCACAGCAATTATCCTTCATGGATACTGGATCTTAGACAGGATCTCCTTTCCCATCCGTTGGAACAGATTCCCACTCTTTGATGCCTCAAACTAACCACTTGTTTCTCCACTTCATTGATTTTTCTAAAATCCAGGCTTCCCTCCCCTGTCTGTGAAATTATCCTTGCCTCTCAAAAGCCTTCCACCAAGAAAATATATTGTAGCAAATGGAAGAGGTTTTCCATCTGGGCCTCACAAAGGAATATGACTCCCTTTTCAGCTTCAGTCTTGGTCGTCCTTACGTTTCTATGCTCACTTTTTCATGATGGAGCTAGTTTTTCTACCATAAAGGTGCAAATTGCAGCTATCATAAATTTTCATGTGGGGAAGGGAGTTGGGTTTTCTTCTGTCTTTTCCTGTTCCAAACTTTGTTGTGCTTTTCTAAAAGGGGTTTTTCATCTTGGGCCTCCGATCAAGGATCCTTCTCCTCCTTGGGATCTTACATTGGTACTCCAAGGTCTCACCAAGAAACGCTTTGAACCTGCTAGATGTTCTTTGTATTTCACTATTGCAGTCATTACATTTGGGTAATCTGCTGGCAGTTTGCCCTCAGTTGGCCTGAATTCCAACCGTTGGTTGCCGTCTCCTCTTCCATGATTTCAGGTTGTCAGTGGTATAAAACATGCAGCCGACGCCATTTTCTTTAGTCTTTCTTGCCGTGCGGTGCCCGAAGCAGAAGCATTTTGCAAGTGCCGGTCGGCCGACTACTGAAATATTCGAGTTGGAGTTTCAGAACCGAAGTCTTCACTAAAGGTAAGTACCCCGTTGGGGAAACTTTTTTCTTGCTCCATACCGATGTCAGAAAAAGTTAATAATTGTATTACTTGTGGGAAGCAAATACCTCATAAGGATTTCCATTTATACTGTATTCCTTGCCTAGGCCCTGATCACAACGTGCCTGGCTGTCGGTTTTGTGCTAGATTTAACCAACGCGCTATTAAGCGTCGGTATATTTTTGCCTCAAAGTATTTTGGAAACAGATTTAACTACCCAGAAATGTCGTCGGATAGCAATCCGACTACTGGAGTACATAAAAAACGCAAAGAAAAGGACAGAGAAAGGCAGTCGAGATCCAAAACCGATAACAAAGCTTCTCCTAAGCCAGTCGCCGGTTCGCCGGTACTCGGTGAGGCGCTTTTGCAGCCCCTGATAACCCACTACCTTCGAGTCGCAGGCCTCTACCGACATGCATGTGGAGTCCGGCATGCCGCAAGATACTCAAGGTATTGTACCGACAGATGCTTCTCCCTCGGATGGGTCCGGAGCCGCTGAGCAGGCACCGGCTTCTGTGGGTATGTTCAGACCTCAACATTTGTATATCAAACCGACGACAGCTGCAAAACCAAAGATAAAAGCAACTTGTAAAACTAAAAAAATGACGCATGAGCCACGTGCACAGGCCTCTATGCCTAAAAAACAGATGATCAAAATGGCTGAAGACCTTATTACCTTGATCAGGAGTACCCATCCCCCTCCAGATAAGAGGCCTAGGCAAGACACTGATTATGAATCTTCAGATCAGGTTTCTGTTTCTTCTGATTCCTCTTCTGATCAGGAATTATCTATACCTCCCTATGAGGATTCTGATGCAGAGGAGTCTATACCATCTGCTTCTCCTCCTGAGGATTATTCATTTGGGGAAACGTTGCATACTTTGAGGGAGCATTTTCACTGGGAGAGTCAAGATTTCTCTGAATCACAAAAGAAGGCTCATGGATTTCCTTCTTCTCCCTCAGCACAAGCCTTTAGCCATTCCCTCTGTTTTAGACATTGTGGATGATGTGTTTTCGGAGTCCAGCTTGAGCCTTGACTCCTTACCTCCGGCTTCCAGTAAGCCTGACAGATATTACAGGGTCCCTGACTCACATAAATTTTTATTTAGAAACCCTGCTGCTGATCCAGAAACTATTTCACAGGGTCCAAAGGGAGTTAAGACCTCAACAGCAAAAAATCCTACCCCCTCTGCAAGAGATTCAAGGGCACTGGACAGATGGGGAAAAAAGGTTTATACATATGCAACCTTGGCAATCATAGCCTTAAACTGTCAATTTCATATGCTTAAGTAACATGTTATGGGGTTGCTGAAACAGAAAATTGTGTTGATTTGTGAATGTGCAGAAAATAAAGAATTGCAGGAATTATTGCATGCAGCTGAACAGGTCGGAAAGCATACTTTGCAATGTAGTTTTGACTCCTTAGAGGCCTCCTGCAGGGCTGCAGTTACTGGGTCTGTGATTAGGAGGCATGCCTGGCTAAAGGAACAAATTTTGCCTGATCATGTTAAAGCTAAATTGCTAGATGCACCTTTACTGCATGATACTCTGTTTGGTATTAAGGCAGAAGAGGTTTTAAAGAAAATGGAAGACAAAGCTAAGTCTATGCAAACTGTTAAAGACTTCTTACAAGTGCAGGCACCAAGATTCAGTAGACACTGGCCTACAAAGAATTGGTCCTTTCCTGTGTCAGACGGAGCTCAAAGGGGCAAATCCAGACTCCCTAAGTGTTCCAGATACCAGGCGCAAGATTCATACAGGTCAAAGCAATGGGGTGCTTCTACCTCCAAATCTGGAGGAGATGAAGCGCAAACCTACAGAAAACAGTCCCAATGACTTCCCTCTGCCTACACCAAGCACTAATCTTTTGGCAGCACCCTTAGGGGGAAAATTAGCATTTTTTGCTCAAAATTGGCAGTTAATAACCCAGGACAAGTGGGTACTAAACATAGTATCACAGGGATACAGATTCCATTTCCACACTCTGCCAATGGCAAACGGTTGGCCAGATCTGGCCAGAAATCAATGGGCAGAGGCACAGAAACAGGTTACGTCCCTCATGGATATGGGGGCCATTTAGACAGTACCAGAACAGGAAAAAGGACAAGGTTTTTACTCAAGACTGTTCTTGGTACCCAGAAAGGACAAGGCCTGGCAGCCAATACTGGATTTATCAATTTTGAACACATACCTGGACATTCCAAAATTCAAAATGCTGACTTTACAGCAGCTTCTGCCCATGCTGGGCAAGAATGCTTGGCTGGTGACATTAGGCCTAAAAGAGGCATACCTGCATTTCCCAATAAGACAATCATGCAGAAGATACCTCAGATTCAAGGCTGGCTTAATGCATTACCAATTCTGTGCACTGCCTTTTGGCATATCTACTGCACCCAGGGTCTTCACAAAGTGTCTGGCACCAGTAATTGCATTTTGCAGACAAAAAAGTATACAAATATACCCTTACTTGGACGACTGTCTCATTCAAGCAGAGAGCAAGGACATTCTTCTTCAACACCTGGCGTTTGCGAAAAGGCTTTTAACATGCCTAGGGTACACAATAAACGAAAAGAAATCACAACTGGTACCCTCTCAAAAGATAACATTCCTGGGTGCAGGCTTGAATACAACTGCCCAGATGGTTTACCTCATGCCAGACAAGCAAAGGCAACTGACTACTTACTTCAAACTGATGGCGACAAAAACCCAGTTATCTGCAAGACAAATTCTGCAGGCTTTGGGATTCATGGCATCCTGCATCCTACTGATTCCATATGAGAGACTGCATATGAGGAAACTTCAGTGGTACCTAAAAAGTTTATAGAGTCAGCATTCTTAGAGTCAGGAAACAATGATTCCTCTCATACTCTGCCTACAACAGGAGTTTTATTGGTGGGCAAAGGCATGTCACCAAAACATGGGACGGGCCTTCACTCCACCCCCTGCCAGCCAAACCTTAACAGACACATCAGATTATGCCTGGGGGGCCCACATGGCAGGAAGATGCATTCAGGGCATATGGACCCCAAAACAAATGCATCTACATATCAACCTGAAAGAGTTGCTAGCTGTTCAAAATGCCCTAACAGCCTTCAAGGACTTAGTTCATCCAGGACAACTACTGATAAAGACGGACAACACCACGGTCATGTGGTATATAAATAAGCAAAGGGGCACACACTCATACCCCCTTTGCAGATTAGCCATGGCACTGTGGAGCACAGCTTTGACCTATAAAATACATCTCCAAGCTCAATTCCTGCCAGGAAAGCAAAATACTCTGGCAGGCGATTTAAGCAGAAACTTTATGGACCCTCACGAGTGGAAATTAAATCCACAAGTCTTCAGCATGATAACAGAGAAATGGGGGAGCCCAGACATAGATCTATTTGCCTCTCCTCAAAATTATCAATTGAAAAGATTCTGCAAAATGACTTATCACAGACAAGCATGGAAAGA